>NW_009205949.1:9147-14494 GCF_000690835.1 Fulmarus glacialis | reverse complement strand
TGAGGGCACTTCATTTTTCCTGGTAGGCTTTGGTAAAACTCAGCAGAACTCAGGGGAAAAAAACCCAGAAAAACACACACGCACACCCTCAAAAGAAAAAAAAAAAAAAAACCAAAAAAACCCCAAAGAAAAATGACAAAACAAAACCCTTAGAACATCTGACAAAGGAAAAAAATAGTGAAGTCTCTCCAGAACTTCTAAATCTAGAAACTGATTGATGGTTGCTGACCCCGAATTGCCTATAGCTTTGAAATAGATACACCCCTATTCATTTTCTTCAGGAGCCAGATTGTTTTGGATTTCTAGGTTTATTAGAACAAGATACTTATAAGTTAGAGTTGATAAGACAAGAAGAGAAGGATTTTGTAAACAGCATTACTAATACCCATTGTGTAATTGAATGGTGTACCCTTTCCTGTGGTCCAGCAATTTTCAGAGGTCTTTTGGATTGAAAAAACTACACTGTTCTCTCTAGGAACGTAAAAAAACCTGTCTATTTCCTGTAGCCTGTGAAGCCTCCTCCCTATTCTTTCCAAGATCTCCCTGGCTCTGTTCATGCTTGACAATCCTTGTTTACTGAGGTTCTTGCTCACCACCCGCATTGCAAGAGTTTCTTCAAAAGCTCATACTGAGCTGCAATCAAACAAAGCATGATCTTTCACTCTTTCTATAGATGTGTCTATAGATACATCAGTTAGTACAGGAAACATATATAACCTTCTTCTCTGCTGCCCAGCCGTGTTTATTTTAACATATTATATAAAACACAGCAAAATGCAAGCAAACAAATAAAATTGATACCATCTATCACAAGTACAGGGAGACAGATGTATCTTAGAGAGAAACCTATAAAATAAATTGTTCAAGCTGAGGACTACATAAGAAGTTCTAAAAGCAAACCAGAGGATATATTGTCCACCTCTTGACAAGGTTGATTAAAAGTAAATGTTTAATCTGATCTGAAACACAAAAACTTAGTAATTCGAGAACTAAGGAAAGAGTTTCTGGGTTTCCAAGTTTTATTATTCTTATTTTGGCATTAGAAATGTTATGCAACATTTGAAATGAAGACACTAGAAATTTTTACCTAAATTCTAGATTTTTTTATCCTGGGTTACAAATAGCATCAGTCACAGTGGTATTTTTAACAGAAAAAAGTCTTCAACATTAAGAAGACTTAAAGACAATGTTTAACACACAGTAAATTTGGAATATTGACTATTATGTAAATAATATCTGAAAATTAATTCAATTTACTGTTGGTAAAATGGCTTCTGAAGCTTTTCAGAAAGTTGTATCAACATTTTAGATGCTATAAAATATTTTTAATTCATAGCAATTTCTTTTCTGAAGGAATGTACACATGTTGATAAAAATGCAGCCATTTAGTTTTAGAAAATACTATTTAGCTGTTCATGGGATTTTTTTTGTTGTTTTGGATTTTTTTTCCCCAAATATTAAATGAAAAACAAATTAGTTTCAGATATATTGACTAACTTAGAGAATTTACCTTACTTGATTGAGATTTACAGTCTAATTATGTTTTATTCTCACTTTTGGGTCTTGTAAGTTTTCTAGTATTTTGTTAGCTTGTTTTGTGCATAAACTTTCTTATTAAAAAAGCAGTATCTCTTTAAAACATTTCATCTCTTGACTTCCATAACACATTGCAATACATGAGCTATACTTGGAGATTTCAATATCCATTTGAGACATTTGCAGTTACTTTTATTTGATGTATGATTTAATTAATGATCTTGCATTTTGCAATAGTATTACTGCTACTTTTCCATCTGTGAAATTCTATTGTCACAAATTGTTTTCACTTCTTAGGGTCCTTTATCAGAATTAAGCATCACTGGCTCTTAAAATCTGCAATCTGAACAATGTTTCTAATCTGTCCTCTAGAAAAAGCACTACTTTTGCAAGTTACTTTGTGTAGGATAAAGCTGTATTTATGCATTATATAATAATGCAAACAGATACATTTCTAAAATCTATAAAATGTGACATTTCAGTACTCCTAATTTAGAAGTTGCCTATTATTTTTGTTAATCACTCTTTGCATAGCCTAGTGTATTGTGTCATGTAGAAATAAAGATAGAAAAATCCTAAAGTAAATTTAGATTTCTAATTATGACATAATTTCTAATAATATTTAGATAATTTTCTTTTGTGGAATGACAGCTGAATTTTTATTGGCTTTTAGATCATCTGGAAGATTGGAATGTTAAAACAGATAAATTATTTCATTGCAAATCAAAATCTGTAACACCTGGGCTTGGTTCCTGTGGAGAAGACCAGCTATAAAATTTATACCTGAGATAGGTTGAAGTATTGTAGTCAAGGATGTGATACTAATGTCAACCTACAGTTGTAGGTTGTTGGCAATAGAGTACCCAGTTCTTCATATAGAAGTGTCATTTGAATTTAGAGTTCTATATTTGGCTTTCACAGAATCACAGAATGGTTGGAAGGAGCCTCTGGAGGTCATCTTGTCCAAACCTCCTGCTCAAGGAGGATCACCTAAAGCTAGTTGCTCAGGACTGTGTCCAGTCAGGTTTTGAATATATACACATACGGGGACTTCACAACCTCCCTGGGCAACCTGCCCAAGTGTTTGACCACCCTCATAGTAAAAAAAGTGTTTTCTTGTGTTTGGATGGAATTTCCACTCAGGACTGGTGAGGCCACAACTGGATTTCTGTGTCCAGTTCTGGGGTCCCCAGCACAAGAAGGGTATGGACATGCTTGACTGAGTCAAGAGAAAGGCCACCAGGATGATTAAGGGAGTCGAGCATCTTTCATATGAGGATAAGCTGAGAGAGCTAGGTCTGTTTAACCTGAAGCAAGAAGGTTCAGGGGGGAATCTTACCTATGTATATAAATACTTCATGGGAGGGAATGAAGAAGAGGGAGCCAGACTCTTCTCAGTAGGCCGCATTGACAGGACAAGAGGAATCAGGCACAAACTGAAACACATTAAATCAAGCCTCAATGACATTATTAATATTATCTCAGCCTACATTGGGGAAAGTAATTTATAAATACGGTATGCCTTAAATGAACAGCCAATATTCCAGGGGTGAGTTATCTGTAGATGAGACATCTTTAGTTTTGGGTTTACGTGGCAAGGTTTTGGTAGCAGGGGGGCTGCAGGGGTGAATTCTGTGAGAAGATGTCAGAAGCTTCTGCCATGTCTGATAGAGCAAGTGCCAGTCGGCTCCAAGGCAAAACTGACTCAGGCCAAACCTGAGCCAATCAACGATGGCGGTAGCGCCTCTGCAAGAATATGTTTAAGAAGGGGAAAACACTCCTACACAACAGCAGCCAGAAGATAGGACTGAGAATATGTGAGAGAAACAACTCTGCAGACACCAAGATCAGTGAAGAAGGAGGGGGAGGAGGTGCTCCAGGCACCAGAGCAGAAATTCCCCTGCAGCCCGTGGTGGAGACCGTGGTGAGGCAGCCTGTCCCCCTGCAGCCCATGGAGGTTAAAGGTGGAGCAGATATCCACCTGCAGCCCATGCAGGACCCCACACCAGAGCAGGTGAATGGGCCCAAAGGAATCTGTGACCCTGTGGAGAGCCCTTGCTGGAGCAGGCTCCTGGCAGGACCTGTGACCCCGGGGAGAAAAGCCCACGCTGGAGCAGTCCATTCCTGAAGGACTGCATCATGTGATAAGGACATGTAGAAAGGACCCATGCTGCAACAGTTCTTGAAGAACTGCAGCCCATGAGAAGGATCCATGTTGGAGAAGTTCGAGGAGGACTATATCTCCCATGGGTGGGACCCCATGCTGGAGCAGGGGAAGACTGTGAGGAGGAAGGAGCAGCAGAGACAACATGTGATGAACTGACCGCAACACCCATTCCCCATCCCCGTGTGCTGCCTGGAGGGAGGAGGTAGAGAAAATCGGGGGTAAAGTTGAGCCCAGGAAGGGGTGGGGGGAAGGTGTTTTAAGATTTGTTTTTATTTCTTATTTTCCTACTCTGACCTTTGTTGCAGGGGAAGACTGTGAGGAGGAAGGAGCAGCAGAGACAACATGTGATGAACTGACCGCAACACCCATTCCCCATCCCCGTGTGCTGCCTGGAGGGAGGAGGTAGAGAAAATCGGGGGTAAAGTTGAGCCCAGGAAGGGGTGGGGGGAAGGTGTTTTAAGATTTGTTTTTATTTCTTATTTTCCTACTCTGACCTTTGTTATAAATTAATTTAATTTCCCCAAGTGGAGTCTGTTTTACCCATGACGGTAATTGGTGAGTGATCTCCCTGTCCTTATCTCAACCCACAAGACTTTCATCATATTTTCTCTCCCCTGTCCAGTTGAGGAGGGGGAGTGATAGCGTGGCTTTGGTGGGCACCCGGTGTCCTGGTGGTTAACCCACCACAATCGTCAAGTTCTTTGAAGGAGTTGGGAAGGGCGTGAAGAAAGGGGAGGTTATCTGTATGGTTACGACCCAAACATTTCAGAATTCATATCATGCTTTCACTAAGAATTATTGCTCAACAAAATCTATTTTTAATCCCAGCTGGAATAACGGATAAGAGGAGATTGGTTTGTCATAATGATCCTCTGGATCTCTGTGATCTTTTTAAATTTGATTTCTTTATGGGTTTAGAATCATAGAATCATAGAATATCTCAAGTTGGAAAGGACTCATAAAGATCATTGAGTCCAACTCCTTTCTCCTCTCAGGACTTCCTAAAACTAAACCGTATGACTAAGAGCATCATCCAGACACTCCTTGAACTCTGACAGGCTTGGCGCTGTGACCACTTCCCTGGGGAGCCTGTTGTAGTGATTGACCACCCTTTCAGTGAAGAACCTTTTCCTAATGTCCAGTCTGAACTTCCCCTGATGTCCTGGTTTTAGCTGGGATAGAGCTAATTTTCTTGCTAGTAGTTGGTATAGTGCTGTGTTTTGGATTTAGTATGAGAATAATGTTGATAACACACTGACGTTTTAGTTGTTGCTAAGTAGCGTTTACTCTAGTCAAGGACTTTTCAGCTTCGCATGCTCAGCCAGGTGCACAAGAAGCTGGGAGGGAGCACAGCCAGAACAGCTGACCCAACTGGCCAATGGGGTATTCCATGCCATATGATGTCATGCACAGTATATAAAGCTGGGAGAAGAAGAAGGAGGGGGGATGTTCTGAGTGATGATGCTTGTCTTCCTGAGTAACTGCTACACCTGATGGAGCCCTGCTTTCCTGGAGATGGCTGAACACCTGCCTGCCCATGGGAAGTAGTGAATTAATTTCTTGTTTTGCTTCGCTTGAGCGCGTGGCTTTTTCTTTACCTATTAAACTGTCTTTGTCTCAACCCACGAGTTTTCTTTACTCTTC
>NW_009205949.1:0-9135 GCF_000690835.1 Fulmarus glacialis | reverse complement strand
TTCTCTCCCCCATCCCACTCTGAGGGAGTGAGTAAGCAGCTGTGTGGTGCTTAGTTGCAGGCTGGGGTTAAACCATGACACCTGATGCAGCTTCATTCCATTTCAATAAGAGTAGAGTGGTGAACAGATAACAGACACTGCTCACATTTAAAGCTTAACTGTTAAAGCAGCAGTCTGCTGGTCCCTGGTGTTTATTTCAGATTCTAAAAACTGTCCAACTATGCTTAATAAATCATAAGCTAGTCTTGCTGCTGCTTTCATGATATTCTTATTAAGATTTGAAAATGAAACTTCTTACAGCTAGGGTTACAACATTTAAAATATTCAAAAGCAATGGACGCAAACCCTGAGCTGTCTTAGCTGCCATGGTTTCACTCACTTATCTGAAGTTATGACAATTTTTTCTCTGAACAATTGACCCCTTATGACTCCACAGCATTGTCACTACATTGTCACTACAAATGACTTTATTACAGTCAAGATTTGGGCAAGACCTGGCAAGGTTCTAACAGAATCTGAACCAGAAGGTGTATACTAACTTTTTTATGATCTGTGATACAACTGGTGGGTCTGTCAAACTTGTTTATGTAGCTTAGGTAGGAAGTGGTTTATGACTGGACAGCCTAGGCCATAAACAGAGAAAGTTCAATTCCTCAAATCTGATTTCTGCAGTCTAGATAGAAGGCTAAGAGAATGCAGAGTTGCAAATATTTGCCCAGAAAAGTTATAAACAACTCTTTGCAGTTTATAAATAGCTTATGCAAATCTTAATAAGTTACATCATAGAAATTTTCAAGTTTCAATGAGTATTATCAGATGTTAAATGAACATCTATAGGAAAGGTCATGAATAATTATCAGCTGTGGATATAAGCAAGCTATTTAACAGTCTCAAGAAAGAGTAATAGTATGTTAACATTTATATCAATTCTTAGTATTTATGTATAATTGGAAAAAAAATGCAAAAGGTATGGTAATTTGTTCATAATATTTTTTCTCATACACTGTACCTTTCATGATTATTGGATTTATACCTAACATCTCATACACTGTACATTTCATGATTATTATACCTAACATTCCCTCCCCAAAATCTAAAAAGCAGACAATGTTAATCATAGGAAATGTTTTCACATGAGGGTGGCTGTGACTGACCAATAAATCCCTACAATGGAAGAAGGCTCACTGGAGATGGACAAAGGCAATGTGACCACAAAGGTCAGGGAATAATGTAGGGTGTGACTGACTACAGCTGTTGCAAAGAAGCTGACTTTATCTCAACACAAAGGGGACCAGAGGGTGGCCTTTGTTTTAGATGAACAGCTAACCATGATGAACCGGCTAGTGGATTAACTGGTGGTGTAAGTATTTCTCCCTGAGTTCATTAAAAGTATGACTGTCTTCCTGAGTTAGCCAGACCAGCATGGGGGTTGTGAATACATGGCTAAACCCAAGAGACAGTATAAAAACCAAACAACTAGCAAAAGAATTTTGAAGAGAGCAAGGGGCTTGATCTGGTTTCAACCCACATTTTCCTTCGTGGTGACTGGGGACACCCAGCATTTTGACAGTAAGCGTATTATAGAGACCAGTAACGGGGATCATATTGGTATTGTGATTGAACAGCATATTGCAATTTTTGCTGTATTTTGCTAAGTTTAACTTGCATTTGTATTGTGTTATGCAGTATATTTTGCATAATTCTGTTAAATCAAAAATCCCATGTAACATCAACTATCTTTAAATTTAATATCAAACATTACACCTTCCATGTGTGGACTATCTAAAACAACCTGGTCAGAGAGTATTGACTCTGACAATGGCTTACCTGAAGAACTACTCAACCATATAATTCAATATGATTTAAATGCAGACTTCTCATTTTGCTCTGTCTTATTAAAAGCATGCTGTAGATTTCACTAAAATGCTTGAAAATAACTAAATTAAGATTTTAATTTAGGACAGCAAAATACTTGCTATGTAACAATCCTATAGTGTTGTCTTCACTCTCACCTTTTTTCCTTTATTTTGTTCTAACTTAGTATATGTCTTCTCTGTGTCATTACCACTATTAATTTTTACTCATTAATTGTGATGAATATTATTCCTGTAGCTAATCATATAACAAGATTCTAGCACGTTGGCTTGCACACAAACATGGAAGAAAAAAACCTACTCCCATGTGTCTTCACAGACTCAGTCTGTAAATTAAAAAATGTTAGAGAAAAAAAAATTATAGCAGGGTCAGAAAGGCACTGACTTTTCTAGAAAGTCATTAGAAATGCATTTATCTGCAGAACTTCAGTCCTTCCCTTCTCCCCCCACCACCAATTTTATTCCTTTATAGTTTTCCATTTGGCACATCTTACTTCTCAAAAGATTTTTGTATTCTCACCATATAGTGGTTGAAAGCCTCTTTTAATTTCCTTACTATGTCTTACTCATTTCACCCATTTATAGATGTAATAGCTTTTCTGAGAGTGGGATTTTTTTGAGTTGTACATTTGCTATTACTCTTTTCCCAGGCCTTGCCTTGTGAATGCATCTTTCAACTTTCTTTTTTGGATATACTGTGTCATTACAAGAGGATATGTTTAAAACTGTTGAAGGTTTGACTTCTAAGCCATGAAACCAAGACCTGTCAGAATTAAGGCTGAAACTCTGGCCTGACATTGGCCTCTTAGTATAAATCCAGTCCCACAAGTAATCCTCTTAACTAGTTCCTTTTCCATGATCATACTTGTAGTTCAAATAGAAAATTATTATAATCCTTTAAGTAGTAGAAGTACATTAAATTCAATTCTTTCAAATTTATAGTAAAATTATGCAGATAGACACAGGAAAGGAAAGGCAAGAGAAACAACCTGATCGTGCACTGCAGAGCCACCTCAAGTTATTTGTCATAGGTTGACTGCAGTATAGAATACTTAGAGCAGCAAACTGACAGTCTCTAGAATGAAATGGAAATAAGTAGACTTCTTAGAGATAAAAGTACAATAATTTTTTGTAAGTTATGGTTAGTAACATACTTTCCTCTGATTTATAAGCAGGGCTGATCAAAGAACAACTTGTTTTGATTATTTTAAGACACTTGGAGGAGAATCTTCTTCAATAAATTTTGATAATGTGTTAGGTTTTTGCATAAAAAAGGAAACCTTTCATAAAAAGTGTAAAAAAAAAAAAAAAATCTCCACCTTTATTTCATATTATTTTCCTTTCTTTTTTTTCATTTCTTTGTCCCTTTCTCCTCTTGTCCCTTTAAAAAAGGAGAAAACATTAAAATATCTGAAAAAAAACCTAAATATTTTGAATTTTTTATATATTTTATTTTCATCTATTAATCAAATGACAAAAAACCTCCAAACAATTCCCTTCTTGTTAATTTCAAATCACAAAATACTTCTGCTAGTACCCTGCATGCATTCCTTTTTTACTAGCGCATTCTCACATTTGTCATTGGGTTCTAATCATCATCTTACCTCCACACAACCAATGTGAAGCTGAATTAATTAAGAAGTGCTGTATTTCTATATTTTTCTTTGTGCCACTTAATATTTTACCAAAGTTTTTGTGTTGTTTTTTTTTCTAATTGTTTTATTATCTGACACAAATTCCTATTCGTCTTTTGCTTTCTGCGTATTTGAGTATAGAAACAATTCATATGGCTTCCCATTTCGTTTTTGCCAGAGTTTACTGTACTTTGCCTTGGCACAATATGCTCTCTCTGTACATTAGAAAACAGCTATCTCTTCCAGAAGTAAATGAGCCATCCTTACTTTGAAACAAATATAAGGTAATTTAATATTCAGATGACCAAAAAAAACCCAAACAAAAAGCAAACCAAAAATCCAGTCTGCTGGAATCATTCCATTTGCTAGTATAGTAAATAGAGTCTGAATCTCCTAAATCTCCTGTATCATAAATTTCTTCCTGACTTCTCTAGTAATTATTGCATTCTCCCTCTTGTTGTGTTTTTTTTCCTTTCCTCCATTTCACCAATAAACGCATACCTTTAAAAAGTCTTATGAGGAGCTATAACAAATTTTTGAAACTTTTTTTTTCTTTACTAGATAGTTTTGCTTGCTCATCTTTTGTAATCTGAATGAGTAAACAGTTAAATAAGATTGCATAAAAGCAGCCCCAGTATGATACCTTCAAACACCGGTCTTGGTTTTGAAATCTACTTACCTACTGTAAGTTTTCCATAGGGGAATCCACACATATCTATAAATTATAAAGTCATTAATTATGTACGAGTCATACTGTTCTTCTTATATTCAATTGTGTGTCAATTTTTCTTTAAAGTGTCATTCCAAGATGTGACATAGACCTTGGTATCTATGGAGCACATTAGCTAAGCTACGCAGCTTCTCTAAAATAAATCTTTGTTGTAGTATTATATGTAGGCATATGTTGCATTTGGAAATAATCTTAAACTGATGCTAATTATTTCAGATTGAATATTTAATGCACTCATATAACCCTGTAACGTTTTCATTTCAGCTTATTGAACAGATGTAATACTACATTGTCATATCAGACAGAAGATTAAACTTGATTCATAATAGTATAGAACTGGGTTATGTTTGTGGCAGTTCACATTTTGACAATACAAATGTATAAAATTTTGATTTTTCCTATTATTAAAATTCTATGATTTTTTTCTAAAAAGAGTATGTTTTTTAAGTAATATAGGCAACATACTCTTCAGTGTTACTAGGGAAAAAAAAAGAAATTTCTATTTCTCTCTAACAAATGCATAAATAACTTTAGAATTGTAATTGGCAATCAATGGATCATTTTAAAATATAATAGAATAAAGAGGAAGGTAACTATATATAAATGTGCTGCTAGCTAACCATAAAATTAAATATTTTAAAATTATAATGATTCCTCATAAAGCAGTTAAGCTTAACATCTGTTCAGCTAATAGACAGTAATCTTTCTTACAGAACTCAAACTCGAAGAGTGCCTTTATGACTGAAATAGTAAAACATAAAATTATGACCTATTTTTAAATTCTTGTTTATTTCCTTGTAGCATGGAGCACACATTGCATAAGCACAATCACAATAGCTACTTAGAGGCTTTTGCTACCACTTAGAATCCCTATCCCTCCTGTACTTGAGCTTAAAATGAAATGCCAGGAGTTAGGAACTTAGTGTATACTTAGTAACTTTCTGCAGAAATACATCAGTGATGTGCTAGGTTTTCCTACATTTGCTAAAGAGGGCAGCAAATTAACCCTATGTGAATGAAACTCTCTCGAAGTGAACATGGAGATTTGCAACATAGGAGATTTTGGTGTGGGAGGGAGAAAGCTGTGAACTTAAATGTTGAATACACAGAAAATTAATAGGAAGAAAAAATGTCTTTTAACTTAAAGAAAAATCCTGCTCAGCCTAATACATTTTGTAGTGTGCAGTATCTAGGACTATGTGTTTACTGGTCAGGTCTCCCATTTACAAATCTAATACTACCAGTGTATGTTTGTCATCATCTCAGTATCACTTAAGTTCAGAGCACATAACTGGAAAAAGAGAGAGAGAGAAAGATTTATGCTCTGTTTCAAAACTGTCTTTTCTGGCCTTTAACTGAGTGAACTTCTGTGGTAGAAAGCATAATCTTTATGGTAGAAGTCACTTTCCCATGAATATATGAAGGAGTGCTAATGATGTCTCATACATACAGGAGACCACTGTAAAAGATGAGTTTACAGAGGTAAGTTATAGGCTTTAGGAAAATGAGATTTGATCATTCAAGCATTTCAGGTGATGATCATGAGAACAGTAAATGAACTTGAAAAAAGGTGTTAACTCTCCTGAGACAATCTAGTAGTAGCTGGTAATGAGGTAAAATTGCAAAAGCAATTGTGATAAGACTTAGCAAAAGAAGAGTCAATTAAACTAATTATCAGAAGTGTTACTATATCTTGCTGTATTATAAATACAAAAAAGCCAAAAAAACCCCAACATATAAGCTTTCTAGTTTAAAAAATAATACCTATCTCATCTTTCCCCGTCCAAGCAAACAATCATTGCAGGAGGTTAATTATTTCTGTTAATAAAACACAGGTTTCAAAGTACTGTGATTTCAGGAACAATGCTGAATTCTCAGGTAATCCATACTCATTATGAAGACTTTTGTGACTCTCCAAAAATTTCACAAATTTTAACAGGAATTCAAAATAGCTGTTTATCAAAATCCTGTTAGGCATCAAATTCTAATTTTTAAAAATAAAAATAATGTACTCTAGAAGCATAATCTATGTAATGTCAGCTGCACTACCAAGTGCGTTGTTAAAAGTAACAGCCCAAGAAACCCAATATTTTAGTCATTTTACAGCATCATTTGTGTCATGCAGGAAATACTGCAAGTACAGTAGACATCACTGGATGAAAAATTAAAATCCACTGAACCTGATGTTCTTTGGATTTTCAGAGAATAAGAAAATTGGGAAGTGTTAAAATACTACTATTGGTAAGAACCAGCACCCTGATCCACAATTATTTCAGTTTTATATTTGTTATAGAGCCTTTCATCTCAATTATCCTTTACCTACAAATTTTGTATGATATACTTGAAAAGGATAAAGCTATTGCACCTACATAAAGAGTTTAAAATAGTTTCATTTGTTATAAAAGGATAGTTAGCCACAAATATAGTAACCTGACAAAAGTGAATGCAGTGTCCCAAAACTGAAATCAAACGATTCACATAATATTTGACAACATCACTTCGAAAACTCTTTTGGAAAGTGTTTTTGTCTAAAATAATTTTTGCTTTTTAATAATGCAACTGAGAGGTGTATATATGCTAGTTAGAAGAGAACAATGCTTCATGAACAGGGAAGACCTTCATTCTGAAATCACCTGAGAGTAGTTCAACACATTCTCACGTCCTTTTGATTACTTACAATTAATTCAGATCTAAAATAACTCTGTTCATTTGTAGTCTGTGTTTATGGAGTTAAATTGGTGCAGATGGTGTTATCTGAGATCTGCATAGTCTAAATGTTTTAAAATAATTTCTGTTTAACATGCAAAGAAGAACAAGGCCTGCAAGGAGAACCAAAAAATCCCACACTCATTAAAAGTGTATGAAAAGTAAAAAAAAAAATCTTGATTTCAGCAATGACTGTGCAAATTCGAAACAGGAATGTATTCTCACCAATTTCAGGAATTGCTTTGTAAGCAATTATTTAAGATATTAATAATAAAATTAAGGAGTACAGAAAAAATATATGTTATCAAATAACTAATAGATGGCAGCACTACAAAGTCTTTTCCATTTATAGCAGAAATGTCATGCTTCAAATGCATATCAGCATCATTCCTGTAAAACAAAATGCAGCTTTTCACAGAGAAGCCTCTGCCGCGTCACACCGTGTAGATGCCTACATTCCTGTCTCTCCTATGATGTCTTCCCTGAAGTTGCGGCTCAGCCATGAAAGAAAATACTTATATTTGAAGAACACAGCAAAGCAACTATCTACCATCACCTCCTGCATGGCTGTCTTGGAGAGCTTAATTGGCAAACTGCTGCAAAAGCAAAGCCAAAACATGAGGATGTGCTTGAGAATTTAGTTGTCAAAGTAACACTGAGATAAGAAGCAAGGCAGCTGCATGCAGATGCTGAAGAGATAGTCTGCTAAAAAGGAGTTCTTTAAGTCCATGTATGGAAAGGAAAATGGCTCAGTTATTCCAAGCAGCGTGGCAACTAATAATCTTATCCAAGGTTTGCTTAACATGCAAAGAAGCTCAAAGGAGCTTGAGAGATGTGGTACCTTTTTTTCCATGTTATCTAGAATCCAGAGGTATTGATTTTCTGCTTTTCTGGTCAAATCCCCCTTCCTTTTCCTATTATGCTGAGCTGGAGTGCCTGGTTAGCATTGGATGTCTTTCAGTTAAGTTATATCTTGTCCAGAAAATACTTCTATTCTTTCCTTATTTCTAAATTTCTCACTTTTACAGGATGCCAGATTACCTAATGTAATCACAGTTTGCTCCAAAATGAGAAGCAACGGCATCCTCAAAATGTTCCATATTCTATTGATATATGTATTCTATTACATATCAATAACATTTCTTATAGTTGCACGCTCAGTGTGCAAGACATTTGCACTTGTAAGATGGTGCCTTTCATGAAGGCATTTACATTCTAAGGACAGAGAAGGAGAAATGAAGGGGAAAGTTACAAAAGAAAACAAAGAATGGAATAAAATGAAATATAAGCTTACTAGATTGAATGCTTACAAGCTTACAGAATCAAAGAAATGGGTCCTTAGAAGGCCTGAAATATGATCAAAGTAGGGGCCTTGCATACAAGCCACAGGATCAGATGCAATGCATAAGGAGCCGTGTGAGTGAAGGCATGGAGCGATTCTGTGAGAAACTGACAAACAGGCAGTCAAGGGTGGAAATCTTAAAACTGAATATGGGAACTCTTTACACATGGCTGAGCAAGAATAAACTTTGCTATGAAACAAAAGTATGATAAACTGGCAGGTTATAAAAGTTTTTATACGTGTTTTTCATAAATAATACTGTTATGAAAAATTATCTAATTAAATAAATATTGGGGAAAATAGTATGAGGAACGTAAGTATGTTTTTCTTTTTCACAGCTTTTACCTACTTGAACTGGAATGAAATAGGAAATAGTGTTATTTTATTAATAGTAATATCTTTATCTGATTTGCTAATACTTTTCTATACTAATTTTATTTTCCTTATAAGCTTGATAAGAAAACCCACACAATTTAAAAGAAAGCATGCTGTTCGATAAGCATTTGGCACAATTTAAACATATATTATGCATTTGAAAATAAACCTACAATCAGAGACTCTGCCTTGAGTAATAAGATGAAAATTTTAGTTATTTTTGCAAGCTTGAAACAGATTTGGTTTAGTGTTTGGATCTAAGTACCAAGGCTTGAAAATTCGTTTTCACATCCTCGTATTATAAATTATTTGACAAGTAAGCCTCATCTGTACACTCCTGGCACATACTGTCATTTTGGGATTCTCTTTTTTTAATGTATCATTTTAATTCAAAAAGACATTTTCTCATAGAACTATTTGACTGAACTTCCTGTCCATGTTGACATATGTAGGTAGTTAGGGTCTGGCGGCCGG
>NW_009205948.1:30381-30631 GCF_000690835.1 Fulmarus glacialis | reverse complement strand
GGGGGACGGCCGGGCTGTCAGCGCCGCTTCCCGACCCACTGTACTGGAACCCCCGGCCTCCCTCCGCCCCGCCGGGGCCGCCGAAAACAGCCCTCCGCCGGTCCCTGTCCATGGCTACGGGGGAAAAGAAAGAGGGAAAAAAAGCCAAAAAGAGACAGGAGCTAAGATCTGGCTTTTTTTTTTTCCTGTTTTTTTTTCCCTCCCAGTAATCTTCACAAAACTTTCATTTTTCTTCCGTCTCACTTTAAAC
>NW_009205948.1:12151-24651 GCF_000690835.1 Fulmarus glacialis | reverse complement strand
GTTTACATTTGGGTTTTATTTGTGTCATTTTAGTTATTAGTTGTCTTGTTGATTAAAAAAAAATTGTTTCAGTTGCCTATTCTGTAGTTTGGGTAAGTTAGGGTTATGTGCTACCTGCTGGAGATCAACTTGAAAGCTGGAACTGCATACAAGGAGGAGGCTGGTTACTGCCACCAACCTGTATCTGCAGGACCCCAAAGGCTGAAGGATCTGGCATCTAAAAATAATCACAGAAAATGCACCATTCAACATTCTTATTTCATAAGAAACACTATTGATCTTTTCCAGAAATCTCCAAAAGGTGACAGCTCTAAAGCAAGCCCTGTTTGCACTACTCCTATTTTGTGAAGTTATCTCTCACCATCAGTGACCGAATAAATGAAAAGTTTGCTGGCAGCCTGTGCTCGGTATGTGGAAATCAGCGGTGTACGTTCTGCATTAAATTATACTCCACCATGGATGGGCCATGGCTCTGTATTTAAATAAAACTGAAGAGCCATAACCATGCTTCGGCAACTGTCAGAGCCGCATTTTTCACACAGACCGCAGCCCAGTCCCCGGTGTCGAATTCCACAACTATTCCTGTTTAACAAGATCACAGAAAAGAAATTTTCTTATTCTTTCCAAGTAGAATTTAAAGAAATCCAGTTTTTAATTTCCAAGCCAAATTTGAGGTGTTATACCTGAAATAAAGCCCAGATCTCAAGGAAGGATGGAAGAAGGGCTTTTATATATGTTTACCCTCCCCTGACCAAAAAGCGGCCTGTAACCCACGGCCCAGGACATCATCCCGCAGGTAAATGCCATCGTTAACAGGTTTAAGGTCTCGAGTTCCTCTTAGGACAGGAACCCCTCCTACCCACAGCACAGCCCCACTGAAACCAGCCACTTCATCACGACGACAACCGGGCAGGACCAGCCCAAAGCGGTACAACAGGGCGATGCTTCCAAAACCCGCTTTTCATTAAGGGTGTTTGATTTACACGTGCTAATTGGAAGCATCTCCCCCCGCCTTTTCCGCAAGCCCTGTACGCCGCAGAGCAAAGCCGGCCAGCGGGCAGCCAGGCGGGGGTGCCTCGGGAGGAGCCCGGGGGTACCCGCTCTCGCATCCTCCCACAACCGGCAGCTCTACCGGCAAAACGTGAGTATTTCCAGTCCAATCCCACTGATGCTCCAGCAGGGACCGAGAAAGCAACAGGAGAGGCCAACACGTAGGGTTTGCAGCAGTTTAAAGCGCGGGACATCCCCGATCACAACTTTTGAACCCACAGAAACACCAGCAGCAGCTGGGGGAGCCGCTGCGAGATGCACCCGCTCCACCTGCCAAGAGTGGATAGAGTGGGGTTTTTTTTTTATTTTTCCAGGTTTTTTTGGCATTGTTTTTTTAACAGACAGCCCTGAAATAAAATAAAAAGGCTGCCAGAGTCACCACCAGCCACCACGCTGTGTTTTGTCCCTCTAGCTCTGTACATCTCCTCCGCACACCTCCCTGCACTAGCAGCACATTGTCCGCTCCATTTTAAGACAAAATTTTAAGTCCACGGAAAACAAGCTGTTTACTTGGCATTAATTAGAGCAAATAAGATAAAGCAGTCAGCTAGTGAGATTCCTTCATTTTATCATTGCTCTTGTTTGACTGTTGACAATCTCTGTGGGGTTATTCTGTATGTCTATTGCAAAATAAATCATATTTGAAGTTATCACTTCTAGTTCAGGTTTTAATTTGCTGGACTTCATTTGGGAAAAAAACATGTGTTTTGTCCCTCAAACATTTGCAATGCAATAATTAACAGGATGCCAATATTTCAGTCCTAATGACTATCTAATCTTAGTGGTGCGTGTATGGAGTATTTTAATATTTCATAATGTTTTATTTCAATCGCACTAGAGTGAAGCTGCAGTAGAGTTTATCCACAGATTAAATTGTTTTAAATCACTGAAGTAAAAATATTACTTCATTTCTCTGTCTTTTCTTGACAATGCAAAATTAAAAGAGTCACTCATTTTTAAAGATCTGTTGGGAAAAAATGTTCTCTCCCATTTTGCTTCATAATGCAGTATCTCGGCTGAGTCTCCCGCGTTACCAACAGCAGCTCTCGCTCCGCTGTTAAAGCGGGTTTTTACCTCTCAAGGACCAGTTCCCTGCTTCACCCCACTCCTCCTGGAGCAGAGATGAATAAAACGGTGTAAAAACCCCAAAGGCACTGCCTGAGAGGTCTGACTCTGCAGTGACACCGTGCCAAGACCAGCGGTGCAAAGGCTTTGGCTGGGGACCCACCAGCCAAACGAAGGGCAGGAGATGTGGTTGGGGCACTCGTAGCTGCAATAGCACAGACCTACCTGAGCATCTTGAAAGCATTTTAAAAGGGTGGTTTTTTCACGTAATATGGAAAAACCTTTTACACAACGCGTGTTTAGGAGCCCAAACTTCCCTTTTTCCAAATCTTTACCCTGCCAGGGCAGAGAACCGAGACCACAGTTCAACGACAAATATGGTTTTAAATGTTTACGTTAAAAAACCTGCAGAACAATAAACCTAGCTCCTTTCTGTAGGTTCCTCCAAAATGTAACAGCACCATATGGAAAATTTCTAAACTGCATGACGACAAACCTTTGTACCCATTAATTTCAAGTTCTGAGATATCTGTTCTGTATGAAAAAACATGTTACTGCATAATAAAGCTTGTTATTAAAAGTATTTAATATTCATAATGTTTTAGTAAGTAGCTAATTCTCATTAAAACAAGTGTGGTGCTTGCACCACTGATTTCTATGAGTCTTCACTCAGCAAGAACAATGCACAGCAATACTACTGCAACGTCTTTGTTCGCAGTAAGAATACACTCTTGCTAGGGTATTTATCGTGATAAAAGCATTGTTTGTGTTCTGGCAGCAATGCAACTCCACATTTCTGTAGTGCACAAAATAGCATTATAATGGAAATCAAATTTAATTATTTAAGCATATATACACACACAAACACGCACATATGCACACTGCCTTATGCCAGATAACATCAGAGTAACCTACAGCACTGGAGGTGCTGGGGCAAGACACAAGTTTTGCTGCACAACAGGAGAGGAAACTGTTTTTAAAGAGCAGTATGTTTCACTAAAATATTTATCATCTTTATTTATGGTAAAGTCTAAATAATAATTGACGTGAATAGCATATAGGACGTACTACTAAACATAAATCTTCCCCTGTCCTGGCACCCTTTTTCCTTGCAGTTTCTTAAGACAACCAGACTGCAACAGCATGGTCTAACCATGACAATGCATCAGCTACATCATCACTCTTGAGATGTCTTCAAAAACCACCCCCAGAAGCAGGCGCTGGCGAGCTGCTCACATCAGCTGCCCTCCCCAGAAGCACCATCTGAGACCGACCCACAGGACAACTGCTCCCTGGGCAACGTCCAGTGGGGCCAGTACAGACCGGATTAAATATACCTCAAATCTGCTTCCAAGGGTAAATAATAATAAGGGTTGCAAGACACAGAGGCCAATCACCTACGGGGCTCAACAACTGCACACGGGGCAGAAGGGCATGACCACCCTAACTTTAAAAACCATACCTCAATTTTTTCAAGCCTCGATGGATACTTTAGACAACCAAGCCTGTCAAAATATACAGTAAATTTTCAGCAGCAAAAATAGTTAAGAACACTTCTACCAGTGAAACCACAGGATTTTGCATTATGTGTTGACTGCATAAAATCATTAAGATTAAATTTAATTTATACCAATCAGCCTGAGGTGAAGATGCATGAAATTAACTTGATGCAATGCATTCTGTATTTTATTACGCAACGTACTTTAAAAGCTGTATTAATATATCCCTGTAGTTGACAGAAGTGAGCCAACTCCCTAAATTGAGATTAAAAAATTGTTTATTTATATACATATATACACACGGACATTTAACTCCCACTACCATTCATGTTGCATGAAATAATCCATCAATTGGTACTGATCATAACTGTTCGTTAAACCTTCCCAAACAGCAAACACAATTATCATAAACAAACCTTATTGATGCCCCATTTCTTTATACTGAAACCAGCCTCAAAGTCCTAATTGATGGTGTAACAGTTCATTGCAATAGGATAAAGCAGTGAAGAGTTAGTGACCATCTTTGACAGCTCATGGAGCATAGACGAGATCCCAGAGGATCTGCAAAGACAGGGGAAAAAGGAGACAGGAAGAAATTATAGACTAGTCAAACTTTGATATTGGGAGAGATAATGGAACAAATTATTAAAATATTTATAAGCATCTCAGGTTCACAAGGTTATAAACCACCAAACAAATCTAATCTTTTTCTTTGACAAGATAATTGGCCTCATGGATAAGGTGGGGAGCAATAGAGGAAATATATACTGACTTTAGCAAGATTTTTATATACCTTTGCTGATGACATTCTCATAAAAAAAGAGGGAAATACAGTCTACATTAACAGAGTCTAAGGTGGATGCCAAGAAAAGTTTTAAAAAATTTAAGCAGAAGTATTTACTGCATGGTTACAAGGGAAACAGAAACCTCTGCATGAAACAGTATTTTGCAGTAATATAAGCTGAAAGTCCCAGTCTATGTGTTTTAACTGCCAGTATGATGTACCTGAATATACTGGCTGCTTCAAATATTGGTTGTCAAACTGCGATAGCATTATACCTCTAGATTCTGCAATGTTTGGTTAAGCCTGAGTTGATTAGAGAGTATACTTGTCAATCCAATGCACACCAAGTTGGGATACGGTCCAAGGAGCTTATGTGAAAGAATCAGAAATCAAAATTATTTTGAGGAATTAAGAGAAATAATCCAAACCAGCAGGATAGGAGAGTCACGATCAAGTGCAGAACGCAACCACTAGGAACGGAAAAATCAATTAGACGCACAGAAAGTAGTTCAGAGAGTCCCTTCCAACCTCAACTGTTCTGTGATTTTTGTTGTTTTGTAAGATTTGTACTTATTAACAATTAGGGAGGACACGGACATGGTAAAAACGACGAAATCACAGAATCACGAGAGATGATGATGATGATAAAGAAAAGCAGTATCTGCAAGATTAAATACTGGCCTCATGGATAGGACAGCAACATACCCAGACTTTAGGAAACCCTATTATTAAAATTTTCTCACAACAGTCTCAAATACAATCTATATAAGCACTGTGTAAAACAGATACCAAAAAGGTTAAAGGAATAATCATCATCAGCCACTGCACACTAGGCCACCGCTGACGAGACATTTCCTGAAACACTGCATTTCACTTCGCATCAAAAAATTGAAGACAAATTTCTGAAGCCATAATTAAAGCCGTAATTAAAACAGTATTTCAGAATAGTTCAGTTCTGGAGGAAATATTAAAGTAAATGATGTACTATAAAGCAAAGAGACGTGGTATAACCATGTAAAGCAAGTATTTGAAGGTTGTGACCAACGTGATGAATGGAGACCAATCAACACTGTGAAAGGAATATATGTAGGCAAATGGGCTAAAACTAAAAAGGGGAATTGAGACAAAGTACTTTATAATGGAAGAAAACTTTGCAATGAGACCACCCTATACCAATGCTAGGTTTCATTACAAACGCGAGACTTCTGAAATTATTTGCCAAGACTACTGAAGCTGAAATGATGCCATATGCTGCTTCATGGGAAAGAACAATGAATGAAATGAAGAGTAATATGGAACCACTTCTAGTTCCTACATAGTACTTGCCATGATTTAAGCCAGGTTACTGCGAAACCATCTCCTTGTGTATACAAGCATGACTTACAAGAGAGAAGTTCTTTAGGCCCTGAAGAAACAACAGCAATTTGCGAGCAAACTTCTGCAGTTTTGGCAGTACAAATCAAGGTATTTAACTCAAACTTCAATGGGGAGCCAGCGGTGTACTGCCATGGTGTATTTTCAGTGCTCTAAGCATGGCGCAAAAAGGGCTGGCCAGTTGCCTTTGATAAAACTGGTGTTTAAAGGTTTGCTCAGCCATTTTCTAGGTATCATTACCCATCCCAGCACCCATCACTGAACTAGCAGCAAAGGGCAGAAAATGTTCTTTGAGGCTGAGGTTAGACAATCAATGGAGGAAGGGTGACGGTCTGGTATCTGCCTGCAGCAAGCGAGTACAGCCTCGGAGGGAAAACACCCTCATCGGCTTCAGCACAAACTCCTCCGCCAAAATGCCTTACACAGAGGCACTTCTACTCCTACCTGATCACAGCAGAATTTTAGGACAAGATAGTGTTTCAGTATTATTGAAATGATGAACTGAACGAGTTATTCTCATATTTTTGACATTTGCACCTATTAATTATTAGTCTACCACCCATGCTACCTTTTGTTTCTGAAGATGTTTTCAACCTTTTAGTAATATTGGTCCCTAATTTTTTTCCCCAGAGAAGGCGAGACCTCCTGCATAAAAATTGAGCCCACTGAAAATATGCTTGTTTTTCTATTTACCTCTTAAGATCTTTGGTAGTCTGTAGACCTGAAAAAGTCTATGTATCACGTGCAGAAAAATCACTGAGCTCCTATAGATAGGTTCTTTATAGGTCAGGCCTCTGGAGGCAGCATCCTTGGAAAGCTCAGGAAAACATTCAGGACTTTAATTCTTTTAATCTTTGTAAATCCATTTTGGCGGGCTATGAAATGCATCCATGACCCATCTTGCAGCGGTGGCTTTCATGCCACAACATCTCTCACTAGCGCTGCCACCAGTTCAATGCATTGGTGGCAGCAACAATGGGTCATTTTCAATAAAGATGATCTTTTCAAACGCCACGTTTTCTAGTCCTGGCAA
Organism: Fulmarus glacialis; assembly: GCF_000690835.1. Taxonomy (NCBI): domain Eukaryota; kingdom Metazoa; phylum Chordata; class Aves; order Procellariiformes; family Procellariidae; genus Fulmarus; species Fulmarus glacialis. Next base: position 17,846 of record NW_009205948.1, on the reverse strand, counting down.
GAGCAGGTCACGGTGACTATGCCACCAAGCAGCCCCCCTGTTAACATCACTTATGACAACAACAGGACATTAAACCAAACCAAACAACTACACAAGGCTAAAGAGGTATTCATTGGCACTTTACCTGAAAGTGTAGAGTCTGTCCTCACAAAAGAAAGTCTTTTTTCCTGGTAAGACAAATTCAGTATCAGACAGGACACATCTCAGCGTTCCTCCGGTTGGTTCAGGAACTAGACAGGATTCAGACAAGGGTACAGTTTTGGAATGTTTGCCAACCGTATCCATTTTGATTCATTCAAAATTGAAGTCGTGTAACATATATTAGAAATACTGCCCTATAAATATGCTCTGGAAACTGCTCAGATGGAAAGAAATCAATGGTATTACTCTTCAGTGACAAAGGGCTTTGTTCCAAACGAATTAGCAGTAACTAAAAAAATATCATAAACCCCATAATTTTATCATTCCAATAAGCAGGTATAGCCAGGACAAGAAAAAGCTATTTTTAATGAAAACTAGATACATTCCCCCCATGGTTTTGGCCCAGGAGTAGGCAAGGTTCAGGCAGGGCCCTGCATTGTCGGTGCAGGGACTTCTGAAAGCGCGGTGAAGTGCGAGCCTTGTCCTCACCACAAACAGTAAAGAGTCAGCAGGATGGGAGGGTCTTGAAATAACATAAATAAGCAATGTACCCCAGAGGAGATAAATATTCAAAGTCTTTCCCCCCTGAAACCCAGCTCTCTGCTTCAGACATACAAAGCATCGCCGGCCCTGAGAACGGCACGGATGAAACTCCGGGCTCCTGCTGCCTACAAAGGAGAAAGCGGTAAAGTCACGTACCCACAGCGTCCGTGCCCCGAGACACACGGTCCACAGGAAAACCTTCGTGTCTTAATGCCTGAAAGTTCAATACTGACCACGTTGATATATCCAGATGAAATAAACTGGATAATAGTTTCACATACACTAGACTTAAACTGAAGGCTGGTAGGACATCGTGAGGTTTATGTTTTATGTTTATGCTTTCGTGGAAGTGACCCAAGAATGTACTATGGCACACTCACAGTTCACGTTATAAAAAGATATTCTTACTTAATGCATTGACTGTTAATAATAAAAAGACAAAAAGCCATTTGTGATAGCATCACAAATGGAATTTAAATACTTATGGAAATTAAGAGATTAATTTTTTTCGTATTTGCTGAGATACAGAGGAGTCTTAATGGGTGTACACTGCATTTCTAAAGCAAGTCCTTTTCCTTAGGTATCAAGGGGATTTTGTGAATACACACATATATACACACACAGCGCACACAAGCGTGGAAATGTTTTTCTACTGGTGCATGAATGCTACTTTTTTGCTGCAGCTGTGTGGGAGCTGGTTATAGTCAACTTACCTCTGAAAAGCAATGTTTAAGTGTCACTGCCAAGTACCACCATAATAAAAACGTCCTTATTCCTGCAGTGCCTGTGCCAGAGGGGCACCATGGGCCGTGGGGGGATCCCCACACACTGGGCTGTGGTCTGAGCTCTGGATGCTCCCTCTACCCCATGCCAGCTCTATTCCTTAGTTAAAACACATCTATACAAATCACAGGGCAGAAGAGCTCCTAAAATACAGCTGCAGAAGGGGGGAGATGCCTCCCCACGCTCTTCTGTCCGCAATGCCTGTAACCACAGCTGACTTCTTTTTAGACAGCCAGCAAATAGAGAAGGTTGCAATAATGAAAGAAGTTTGTTCCTGAGACTCCAAATTATATTCTTATTTAAAATAATTTACACTTTGAAATGGACATTGAGAAAAATGAATGCTGGCTTTAATTACAAACTACGATACACAAACATCAGCTTGGCCAAGAGCGGTATCAACAGCCACATCAACACCGACCTTACCAGGTGATGGAGTAATTCACAGGAACACATTACATTTCATGATAGCACTTTATTTAGTAATGGAGATCTACTGGTCCTTGCGCAGACCGTATTAGCTTGGCTCAGAAGCAGCTCCTCTAGTCCATCAGCCATGTTTTTGCACACACCGTGAAATATTTGTACTTTACGTGGTCCATACTTGCACTTTATATTTAATGCTGAACAGCCTAGTAAATCCATGCTGTACGGGTTTTTACCACGTGCTCAGAGAGGGAGAAGACAAATAAACAGCGAACCAAATTAACCTTCACGGGCCCAACGGTTTGAGTAAAACCCGCCATAGGTAGTACTAAAGGCAGACCGGCGATATGGGAGGTGGGTGCCTCTCCCGGCTGCTGCCCGGGACGTGCACCACAGAGCTCCTCGCTGCGCAGCCCTTTCACTTGATGTTGCACAAATGCAACTTTCAAATTGCTCTTCAGAGGCGTCCCTCGGCTGACCGCTGCAGGAGATCAAAGCCCCGCGCGCCCACCCCGGCCAGGCCCTTTCATCTGGGCTGACAGCATGGGTGCCGAGGTACCTGCGGCTCCGAAGGAGGCCAGATAAAAGCGCTCGATAGCCATCCCGTGCATATAGAATTAACGATAGGTAATTAAGGCCTGCATGGACATGCTATGGCAACGAAGATGCACAGGAACAGCTCATTAAATGGACGAGACACAAACTACAGTAATGCATAATTAAGTCAATTCCTTGAATAAATTTTTTTTTATTTCACATTGCATTTCTTCCTGCTAAAAAGATGGACTTCTAAAGAAAACTGTGAGCTGACTCCCCGCCCACTACCACTGTCAGCTAAAGGAATTACAACCACTAGCAAAAACCCAATAAACCACCCAGCGACTCCCAGACCTCTCTTCCCGTGCTTGTGCTGGCACGAAGAGCTGTGCAGTATCTGCGCCCGTGAAAAACAGATGCTTGGGAACAAAGCAGTGTTACTTTAGTCCTTCCTTGTTACCAACTTCCCATACTTCTACCAACTCATGCAACGGGTAGTCGAATCTGCAATAAAAGATCTACTACATTTACTGTTAAAGTGCTCCTGAAACTCTATTTAACACATGTAACTTTCTAAGGAGTTTAAACCCCACTATTTTTAACAAGAAGCCCACGCTACAGCTCAGCACTAGATGCCAGGAACAGGTTTTTGTTCTGCTTTTCCAGAAGAGCTCGGGGAAAGTGCTTACTCCTGTCAATAATCCTCGTTTTATCTGGGTAAGCTTTTAAGACCGCTGCAATTGTTTTCTAAACAGAGAAATGATATCACTTGGATATCAACTGACATTTTGATTTTGCGGTTAAAAAAATGTTTTCATATTTCCTCCTTTCCAGCTGGCTATTCAAGATACCTACACAGGCATAAAATACTGAAATTGTGTAAATGATAAATTTTGCCCCAGCAGGTAGGTTTCTGTGAGCCAGTAAGGGGAGGCGTTATTTTAATGGCTGGATTTGTTTGAGTTTTTTGATTTTTGCAAGAGTTATCCTTTTTAAAGTCGTTTATTTTTCTGCAGATGTAGAGGCTTTGACATCTTCTTAAAAATAGAGAACGGTAACAAATACCTGAAAACTCACACACACGATGCCATGTGCTGGCGACACAGATATATTTTTTAAAAGCACTATCCGGAGCATTTTGTAGAGGAGCTAGCCGGGCCGGCGGCGGTGCCGAGTGTTTCTGCTGGCACTGTGGGATCCAGCCGCGTTTTTGGCTGCCGCGGCGCGGGGGCGAAGCCCCGGCGTCCCCGGGGAGGCGGCGAAGGCTCTGTCACTCGCACCAAACCTCCTGCCAGAAAACCCACTTAGTGGCAGCTCGAAAGGTCACCTCAGCAACACAACTTCCACCTCCACCGAAAGCCATCTCGTAAGGCTTTACAAATATTTGGAGTCTGATCCTCCAAATACGATTTGTCAAAACAACACAGTATAACAGCAACGCGCCCAAAGAAAGCCCCTCTATAAATAGCCTACCAGGGAAAAAAATGTTTACTTTATTTGCTGCATGTGAGAGGGAGGTAAAACCTAAACAAACTTTCAACACGAGCTGAGTTTACATATTTAAACTTCAACGGTGCCAAAGTTGCAGCCTAACTGGCACCGAAAAACCTAACAAAAAAAGTCATATATTGACAAAACACACAGTCATAATAAAACCACATCCAGTTAATAACTTTGAGAACTAATGTTAACTCCTAGCACAATAGAAAAGTCTCCTTAAACACAATAAAGCAGTGATATAATTTACTCTCAGCTCCTTTTCAAAACATTACTCTCTGCCCACAATCACATTCAGATTACAAAATTCCTTTTGTAGTTTTCTCCTAGCTGTGGGAATAAAATAAACCACTTAGATGACAGTAAAGTGTCTGTAAAATATATAACAGCAATAACTCCTGGTGGAAATGCGGCAGATATTTGTACAAGAGTCAAAGCATGGAGCATTGTAAAAAAGGCTAATGCCAAGGAAGGGTGTTTATTTTGAGAGGTCTCTTCTGGATGAGGTCCTGGGGAAGCCTGGTCCTGCAACCTCCTTCCCCAGCTTTGGTCTGGTCCCCAACGGGGGGTGTCAAGTGCCGGGGGACGCCTTCACAGCCCCACGCCACCACACACGAGCCGGCTTAAAAAGAGAGCGAGCATCCCCGCTTGGAAGGGAAAAGGAAGGGCTCAACAGCAGCTAGCAACAACCCGCCTTAATTAAAGGTAATTTATTTCCACACTGTTTCACAGTTGCATAACCAGTATATGAATCAAGTAATAATGTAAGGCATGTTATTTATCAAATACAATATCCATCATGCCTAAGTAACTGATGTGGTTGAATTTCTGACATGGAAGGAAGGATGCTGAGCGGTTTGCCCAATGAAGAAGTCTGATTAATTTTTCTACTAATTTAAAATATCTCTAAAGGAGGCCACATCAAGATGGCCATCATGACCATGACTCCATGGAAAGACAGGCTGAGACCATAAAAAAATGCGAACAGCAATTCCGTCTGTGCAAGTCCCACTTGTCCTCAGATCCCTCCTGTCCTAAGCAGCCCAGGGACAGAGAACGCAAAGTCTCCGAAGACTCCACTTCTACAAGTTATTTCATGCAGATTTAATCAGGGCAAGGAGCTGGCAGAAGCAGCTTTCGTCCAGATTTCTCTGCCACCTCATACCACAGCTTAGCGCACTAAATCAAAGCAGAAATACTTTCCACAGAGCAAGGGGAGACCCCTCATTTTATGTTCAGCAGCCACACCAGCGTCAGAGGGATGGAGCCGGACCGAAGCCTGAAGCAGCGTTTCCCCCAGGCAGATCCTCCCCTGCCTGCAGCCCTTGAACGGGACCGGGGCACGCAAAACCACCTCACTCACTCCGACCACCAGCAACATCTGTCTGCAGCTGGAGACCACACTCAAACCCTGCTCACAGGCTTCGCTGCAGCGACACGAATTAGTAGGGTCTTTCTATGATCGGAGAACAAATGCATTAATTTGGATATATAAAAAGTTACATAAAATTTGAGGTCGGCCAATGTAAATCAAATGCCCTAATGAACGAAGCCCTGGACAACCACATTATTATGTGCGTTATGGGGAATGTACCCTTTTAGCAACAGTCACTGGTTACATCTTTTCAATATGTTTAAATATGTTCTCATGGAATTTAACCAATTACTTAATTCCTTGATGAAAGAAATTAAGCTTCTAGATCAAAACCTACAATTTTAAAGCTGAAAAAAGAAAACATTGTTGTATCCGCTACTGCAAAGCAAGCAT
>NW_009205948.1:3071-12120 GCF_000690835.1 Fulmarus glacialis | reverse complement strand
CATTCCTGCAAAATCAAGGGCCTTTGCTTTTGTTTAGGGCTTTTCTTGTTGGTTTGTTTTTGAAAGCATTTGCAAACAACATCAATTTCAATGTGCAATCCACAGGATCAATGAAAAATATGCGAAAATATTTTTAATACTATGAAATTTTATCGCTCTGGGCAGGAGGACACGCAGGGTTTTGGCACATGCTACAGTCCTCACCCACAGCATCAGGCTGGCACAAAATGCAACGTCTGTCTGATAGCATCACTGGCCTCAAACCTACAGATCACACCTCTCCTGTCCTTCTCAGCTGGTTCACAACCAACTGTCAGTGAAGGCGAGCACACATCTGTGCGCGCCCTAGGAGACAGGTTTGGCACAGGTAAGTCTCAAGTAACTCAGAAGGACTGAAATAGTGTGAGCTATTCTGCTAAGCTCGATGAAATATGGTTTGTTAAACATCTTTTTTGCGTTTATAAGTTCTGAAAAACATCTGTTGTAAAATTATTTAAGAATAAAATAGTTTAAGTTCTATGAAGAAAAAGTAAATATTACTCACGGCAATTATCAGAGCAAACCCAACATTTATCTGCAAGAACTGGCCATGGACACTCAAAATGCTGGTTCCTTTCGATCACTAGAAGCAAGTGGTTAAGTAGTAGAGCCTTCATCCTCATCATACCACTTTATGCCAATGCGGCATGAAATCTTTGATGGTAACAGATACAAAAAGCCAGAAGGATCTCTATTGTTATAATTTTTTTAAAAAGTCAATTTCCGAGGAAAACCCAAGAACATTTTCCATGCTTAAAATTATTTGCCAAACTTGACAAGATTATGAATACTTCTCATTGACTTGACATTTTTCAATAAATAAAGTATTTGAGCAGATCGTTTGTCAGAATCTAATTACTTTACTTCTTTGTGTATTTGTATACAAGTCTTTGAATTCAAACGAGAAGTTATTATTAGGTTTACTGTCTAGGACCAGTTGGCATTATAAAAAGCTAAAAATCCCCCAAAACAAAGACACCCATGAGGGTTGAGAGCACATTCAGATTTAGTTCAGCTGAGAATAAACTTCTTTAGTTTCAGAAGAAACAGAAATTAACTTCGGATCCCTCCTGGGGGGCACTGGGCTGGTGGCTTCTTTGACTTTGAGAAAGATTTACAAGAATGCACATATGTGTATCAGCATTAATGCACACCATTAATTGAAATGGTTATTTTAATTGGATATACACGTATTCCGTATATAATCATTCTGGTAAACACATTTTCAATAGCAGCTATTGACATATCATAAACTTCTTACAATGGACATACACATCCTTGTCCTGGCGCTCAGCAAACACCGATATGTAACATTGAAAAAGCTTTTCTTTGGGTAGATCCTATCCACTGTCCTGCTGCAAACCCAACCAAATATACAGCAATGTAACACTGCCTTTACTAATAATGCTATTAGGAATAACAATTTGTCATAACTCTCAATGCCTAAAAAGGTTTGTGAACAGAGACGTGGGAAAGACTGCCGCTCCCAAGCTAGTGTCAGAATACCGCTCAGAGCCCCTGTTTTTCCCCAACACGCTGATAACCACCCCTGAGAGGCGGCGAGGGGCAGGAGGGGTTGGGCAGGGCCCTTTGCAGAAGCCCAGGCAGTGACCCGAGGTGCAATTCCAGTTAACGGGAATTGGAGCTGTGGATACAATCCGAACAGCGCTGGGTACAAAGGGACCCTGAGGAGCCGTAAGTCTGGCAGCCAAATGTAAACACTGGGGGAGTAACTTCAGCCCCTGTAGACTTTACACCTTCAAAATGTTCTACCACAAGTTCTCCATAGCCAAGAAACACCATTAGGCTTTTCAGGCATAACGGTACCTTACAACAAAAGCTACGTGTGGCAAAAGAAATGAAGGAAGCTGTTGGTAGGAAACAATACAGCCACAATTCACTAATTAAAGCAAAGGATGACGGACATTTTTAAGTAGAGCAGAATTAGTCACCTCATAAGTTTCAATATATATGTTTTACAATCTGCAAAAATAAATTTCTTTAACTTTTTCTGCACGTTATTTTCAAAGTTGTTTTACTGCATATAAAACCATCACACTTTGGAACCACACATAGGCTTTCTGCATAAAATATCACCTTATCTCTGTATAAGCAAACTATTTTAACTCCCTAGAGCTATTTAGCTAACCACTTGCTGTGACCTCTGAATTCTTATCCTGAATTATATTTTTATGTGCTATATAAAGGTACTGTTATGTTACTGTTTTTATTCCAGGTGCCAAAAAGGACAAGTTTATTGCCAACTGCTCGCTCTGTGTCTTTTTTTTTTTTTTTTTTAAAGACTTAACTGGCCTAGCAGTCTAATTTGTTTTTAATTCACACGTGAATGGCTTATGAAGAAAATCACATCTAGTACGAAGAAAAAAAATAAACAAATCAGTAATATTTGGAGAAAAAAAAATCAACACCCAGAAGTGTCGCTCTGCTGGCATGACTGAAAAGCACTGTACCAGCACAGAGAAGTGCTCTTCTTGACTTTATATTCATTAACACGTGGTTTGTATTTACCACCAAGACGACTGTTGGAGCCAATGCCTTCGGAGATCCCTGTCGCGGGGTCCTGCGGCTCGGGCAGGGACGCCGGCTGAAAGCCCTGCCGGTACCGTGAGGAAGGGGAGTCCTGAGCCAGAATGCGTCCATCTCTCTCCGTGTGCCTCCAGGCACGGGAGGTCTCTGCCGTGGGGCTCAGAAGAAAGCATCTCCCACTGCCCAGGTCCTCCAGTGCCCCATCCTAAAACTGGAAGCAAAACCATAATGCCCACCTCCGGCACAAGCGCCTTCCAAGCACTTCACTGCTTATTAGAAGTCTGCAATTAAAGAAACCAAAAGGCTTATTTAATCTCCAGCTTCTTCTGAATGCTTAACATTATAAAACAATCTACTCGAATGTAAGTAGGAGTTGCACTGAAACTGCGGCAAACCCAAAATCTCTGCCAAACTCACCCAACTGCTATCAAACCTTAACCCTGACGATACACAGAAAAAGGGGCTTTTTGTCCAAGAACCAGGGAGACAGCATAAAAACCAAAAAGGACTGCTTACCAAGCAGTAGACCTCTATGCTATGAACATTATAATACTAAAATCTCAGCGATGACAACAAATATGTTTGTAATAAAACACAAACAGGGACCGCGCGGTCCTACAGCCAGTGGTGGTCTGCCGAGATGGCGTTACGAAAGAAAACCTGCCGCTGCCAGGAAGCCCGTGCAGCCTGGAGAGAGCCATCTCTCTGCGCAATCACCGATGTCTTCATGGCTCTCCTTCCGTCAACAGAACGAAGATCATTATCCATGTCATTACTAGCATTAGGACAAAAAGGAGATATCGTTGGCTGCTGAATTAGGCACAAACCTGAATAATCTTTCAGGTGCAGGAAATACATCGCACTCCAAAAGCGAATAAAAGGAAGGAACACATCTGACTGGCGAAAGCCACTCCGACACGGCCAGAAGATGACATTGCACGTTGTGCTGGGTAACGCCGAGGGTCACCCCGAAGGCGGCGGGGAGGTGGGGGCTGCGGTACCCTGCGGGATGGGGAAGGTGCTGCTCTCACCAGCGTGCTCCGGTCCTCGACAACACGCGGCTGTTTCCACGCGGCAACGTACGCTATTTCAGTGAGAACAGCAGAAACGGTGAGAACCACTGCTGGCGAAGTCCAATTTACCCGCACTGGCCGTATGCATGCTCCAAGAGCAAATACTGTATTTTGGACTTGAAAATTGAAAGCTGAGAGGAAGAATAGATAACTGAAACCTTAATTTGCAGTGAAAAACTGTACTTTACTCTGATTAAAAGGACGGGTAAGCCAGCTCAGAGCATTATGCATGCAGTTACGGGGCCTCTGATCCAAAAAAGCAATGCAGTTAACCAAACAGCACTGTGTTGGATAGAAATTATCACGTTTCATTAATGGTTGAGGAAAAAATACCTGCTAAACGAGACATTTATCATGTTACAAGACAGGACATCATCTCCTGCTCACACAGCTAGCTTCTCCCTGAATAATTCGTACTGCCCAAAGATGAACCTCCACTATTCTTCCCCCTCAACTTAAAAAAAAAAAATAAAAAAAGAAAAAACACTTGTTCCTGAGAAATTCAGAACTTCCCTTTACCTTTTATGATATTGTTTCTGTGCTTTTGGAACAGATAGCTGGTTCCTGCAGCACAGTTGCATACTACACCCCAACCTGCCTTTCTTGTACAGCCTATATTCTGCCCGTGAAGTCCTATGGCTGCAACACAGCCCACTTCAGAGCTCCTCCTTATACAAACAAAATACATCCCTTCCTATATCTTCCTGATGTTTGAACTGTATTACAGATCGTACTCTGGAAGCCAGTAGAGCTCTCTTCTAGACATCCATAGTAAGAATTATGTTTTGTGAAATCCCAACCTGAAATTTCAAATAATTCTGCTAGTGTTGTAACAGAATAGCTTTAAATAGCCACTTGTCTCAGATATTTTTCTTCTATTTGTGGTAAAAAGAGATTTAGTTTTCTAAACAAAAAATCTCATAGAGAAAGGTAGTCAAGAAAAGCATCTGCTTTTTTGAGCATTTTCTTCTGTCTTCTGTGACATTAAATCTTTTATGCCGTTAAATGATTTAACTCATTCCTACATAGAGGATCAAGAAAACCATAAGCAAGCTTAACATCTGTACAAGGAGACAGGCCACCACAACAGACCCCAATTAACTCTATGCTGAGTAAGGAACTACTATTTCCCCCACAGGCAAATACTATTTACACCGACAATGAAATGATCCTTCAGTTACTTACAGGGTCTTAAATCCCTTAAAGTGAAGTTCTTCACAAGCCACGACCTATAAAACTTTTGAAAGACAAATCACTGAAAGAGACGGGCAAGAAAAGAAAGGATAACTGCTCCACATCTGAAGCAATATCCATGAAAGAATTACTCATTTATCAGTAACATACTCATCTTTAAAACACTTCAAATTACATGTTTCTTACAGGATTCACAAGTTGAAATGGAAACGGAATGATCCCTACATACCTCTGGGAAGATCAGGAAAGGACAGAACCACCACGGAACGACGAGTGCACCTTCCCCTGCTGTGCTGGGCAGGTGGGGGGGAGCTTTGAAAAATGAGGGATTGTTATTTGCTCATGGCAAGAAAGAACCTTTATTCTTACGAATGACTGATTATTTAATTAATTGTGATTTAAGGGAATTAAAATGCTAGGAAGAAAGCTGGCAAGGACTTCAATGATTAAAGAGATGCCCCAGTCACAGCCACTCCAGACAAGGAACATCTTCGGTAAAAATTTCTATAAAGCAAGAGAAACCAAACTGTTATTTCCAAATTGCGTGTTTTTACTATGGCATTCCAAAAATGCTTTCAAAACCAGAACCAGTGTGGGTCTTGAGTTTTCTTATTCCAGCAGCTTGTGGGTCGGGACCATTACAAAAATAGAAGGAGAAACCAAGAGTTACTGCAGTTCAACAAGTCATGTAAAGTTAAACAAGATTAAGCTCTTTCTCTAAATACAGTTATGGATCAGTTTTCAAAACTGGCTCGAGCAGAGATGCTGAAAAAGCCCTGACTGCGTATACTTGCAGCTGCACAAGAAAAAAAAAAAACCCAACATTTTCTGCGGTTGAGATGTAACACAGGTCAGAGAAAAGGCCCAAAGACTCATTTCCATGAGTTGTATCATTTTCAAATTCAGCCAATCCAAGTACTAATCAGTGAGCTAAAAAGGGCAAGAAGACGATGAAGAGCGTGGCTTGGCAGTGACGGGGGAACAAAATATGCATTTTTACTTCCAAGAAGCAGGGTGCAGAGCAGCGGCTGGGAGAAGCTGGAAACCCACAAACCAACAGCCTTGTGCGACACCAGAGAAGGGGAACGAAAACGCAGCACCAGACGGCAGCGAGGGAAATGAAGGTATCGCTTGGGAAACCAGGCTGGAGCGGACTGGGGCATCTGAAAGGTAATTTCTCGTAATTTATTGCTGCTGCCCATCAGTACACGGTATTGATCCGAGGGGGGGTAAGAGGAGAACTACGCTGGGAAAGCCGTTAGCGGACGAGAGATCAGTACTCAGGATGCTCACAGAAGGTAAGAGAAAGCAGAAATTCAGAATGAGCCAGATCACCAGCGCTGATAGACTTTGGGTTTCAATAGGCTACCGGGGAGGACGTTATCTGCTAGCTTTTCACATCCATAATGAGAATTAATTTAAATAAAAGTGGAACTCCATATCACAACCCATTAATGAAGGAATATAATAAGAACAGATCTTGACTGAAGCCTACATCACACTGCAGAGAATGTGCTTCCCACAAAAGTTCTACTATCAACATTTCTGAATAATTAATTCGGAAATAAAAGCAGTTTCAAGGTTAGCAAGGTTCCTTCAACGTTCTTTGAATAATTTGCAATATTCAACAACTTCTAGTATAACAGTGCACTTGGAGTTGTCTATCACATCACACTCAGATGAGGAAACACAGAAATACAAGGAACAGTAAAACATAACCGCCTACAAGAAAATAAAAATCAAACATACTCATAGATGAAAACTAAATTTCATGTGTGTTCCTGAGGGATGGAAAAGGAAACACGGAAAGGGCTATATTGCATTGGGTTGGTGCAATGAGATGCAAAACGCATATGAAAGGCTTCCATCTGAGCTGTTAAAACCGCACGCTTTGGAAACGCGGGGCTCTGCAACGAACAACACTGAGGTCTGGTGTCAATTTAAATGCACTGAACACCAGGAAAATGCCCCCAACTAAGGCTTCAAACTTGTACAGCACATTTCCACTCAACCCAACTAGATTGCCTGTCACATCTGACATGGCTTGTCAAAAGTTATCCTTCACTGCTCATGGGCAACATGGAGGGTCAAAAGACCAAATACAATGGTCCAACCCATCCCATTTTTTTTTCCTTCAGAGCAGCAGATATTGAACTCGAAGATGACAAGACAGAGCAGGTTGAAGCGGCTGCCAGAGAAAGAGAAGCTGTCCAGAGCCGCTGATCTGAAGGAGAAAAACCAGCCGGTCTGTGCATGTCATGGCCGGGGCTTGGGCGCTGACAGTCTCACACAAAAGGGAGTGAAAAGCCGAGAAACTTGAAGTGGCCTTTGCAAACCATTTCAGCCGTTAAAAAGGAAAGACGCGGTCACCCGGTAATGTGAAACGTGCCACGTAAGTGACTGGAGGGGAAAAGGATGTCCTCTGTTTCGTTAATCTGCATTCGAATGAACCAGAGGTGATTTTTTCAGTCTGAAAAAAATGTGAATTTTAAGAATAGCTTTCTAAAAATAAGCTATGAGTGAGAAATAAAACCTTGAAATGAATGTTTGAAAAAAGCAACACCTTTAAAAGCAGCTCAAAATCTTTGTATTTTCAGTCCAGAGGCTTGCTCGTTCTGAAAGCAGAAGACATTAAATGATAATTTTCAGAAAAGTGATTTATTAATAGCTGCAAATATAGAAGGTGCCATAAGCCTGTTACAGTTAGTAGCCTTATACCTATTTGAATAGACAACTGCAGAGATTTTCCACAATATCACTAGAAAAGTTGCAGTCACATGCTGCTCTGCAACAAATCTCGGTGTGCCCATTTCCTTCAGGTGCCCGACACCCTCCTTCCCTCTCCACTATCGCAGTACTGTAACCCTCTCTACTTCTGGTTGTCTCTGTACCAACAAGAATACCGAGTTGTTTCTTTTTTCTTCCTCTGTAACAATTTGAGTTTCACGTACCTTTTCTTCTACGTGAGTAAACTTACAATTGAAAAACATTTGTGGAAAAATCTTTCTGTATGCCGAGAGAAATCATGGAGCAAACATGCATCCAGTTGTCTGCCCGGGAAAACCCAACGCAGAGACCCTGGGTTCATTCAAATCCTGCACGGTTATTGGAAATGTCTGCTCTGTGAAGCTACCCGGGCAGACAGCACATCCCCCGGGGATGAAGGCAGGAGGATGGGAGCACCCAGCGAGCCCCGGAGGGACAGCACCCTCCTCCTCCTCACCTCCCTTGGGAGGGCACGGTGACCATGGCAAGGATGGGTGGGATGGGGTGGGAGCACCCCACCGCCCACCTGCCTGACCTGGGGTGGGCACCACGCAGAGAGACAGCTCCCTCCATCCCTGCAACGGTGACCACGAAGCTCACTGAGATCCTCAACCCTTGGTATGCACATGGGTAACAGGCGGTGAACGAACGCCCTGAGAAGCAATCACATCCAGGCACAGGTTAATAACAGGGTATTTCCAACCTCAATCCCTTTTTTATGTCGCTGTCTTTGTGTTTTAATTATCTCAAAAGCAACATCAACTTAAATTAAGACGGGAATCCAGAGTTACCACCACTGAGCTGGTGCAGAAAGTTCACGTTTGCTGTTGGTGGCAGTGGTGGCAGAGCTGGCTGTACCCACAGCAACAGACTACAAAGTGACATTTTTAATACATGGGTGGCTAAAAAATTAGTATTTGATTATGAAAACTTGCATTTTACACCCTTTCGTAATTTAATGTTTTTCATTCTTTCTGGACTGTGTTCAGTTTTGCTGGATAACCTTTTCATCTAATCTACCATGTGTCTCACTGAATTTTAGCATTTATATTTATTCAGGTATACACTATTTTCTTTCACAGATTTTTGGTAGTGGCTGCTCTCTTATGTAAGGTCCTTCAGATCACTTAAATGCATATAATCATTACTATAGATATGTATTTCACCTTGTTTGCATAAACAATCTTTATGAATGAAGTTAATATTTTAGACATTTTTAAGAATTTAATCTTCAGTTAAGACGACAAAAAAAAAAAAATCTAATATCCTCGGTTCAGTTCCCGTATTTGCCCTTTCAAACCGTTTCCCAGTACCTCTCCCTGGGTTAGGGGAGGAGGACATGGAGGTGCCCGGCTCCTGGCGGGTTGCGGGGGCCATGTGCCACCGAGGGGCCCGCCCCCCCAGCTTCGTTTTTCTTCAAACTCCCCGAG
>NW_009205948.1:0-3032 GCF_000690835.1 Fulmarus glacialis | reverse complement strand
TTCCAGCAAACACAAAGTGGCCGAGAGCGCGGTGGTGTGTGCGAGGCTCCGTCTGAGGAGGGGGAGATGGGTAAATATCACCGTGGCGGCCGGCGTGAGAGGATAACCTGCCCACACATACGCCAGCCCAATTAGCCGAGGCAAAAAGAGCTTTTATTCCCCAAAGAGTCAAAGAAAGTCTCAGCGATGCTCTCCATGATCAAGCCCGAGATGAAGCTACTGCACGGTCCAGCACGGTCTATGCAGCGACACCGAGCGCTAAAGCTACACCCCCCAAAAAAAAAGAAACTTGGGAGAGCAAAACATGCAAAAGAAGAAAGTTTATTGTTTGTCCTTTCATCAGCTGAGAACTATTGATTCAAAGTGGTTCTCTACAGCACTGGAAAACGCAGAAGGGAACAGTCTTGCCTCTGAGGGCAGAGGAAGAAGCACCTTTACCTGGCGTCACCTGGAACGATTGCAAACCCACCACCAGAGAAGTGGTGTAACGGCCTTTGCCTCTTCAAAACGGCAACAAGAAGTCTTTAACATAGAAAGTCTAAAAAAAAAAATATCTCAAGAAAAGAGGAATTTCAAACTTAAAAACAGTTACTGAAAGCATATTAAACTAATCTGATTAACGAACTTTTCCCAGAACTACTTTAACAAATACAGCCCAACCAGTGAAAGCCTGCAAGAAACTCCAGGCATTTCAAGTACGCAAATAGATGTGTCTAACGACCGGCTCCATCCGTAATTTACTTGGCTTACTAAATCACTCTGATAACGCTCATTTTCAGAACTTTCTGAAAACAAATAAACTCACAAGGAAACCCAAAGAGGAATGAGATGTACGAATGTACAATATCAAATAAGGAAAACCACGAGAAATCAAGGAATTAAGAGCTAAGGAAAGCTTAATACAGAATTGGAGAGAACAACCGTACTCAATAAAACTACTTCTTCAAATAGAAATAAAATTATAACTGGGTGTATAGTCTGACGCTGTAACACTTCGGGTTTTGAAGAAAACATTGTATTCCAAAGGCTTTCAAAACCAAAATTGTCTGGTTTAAGAGCAAGAGAACGTGCACTCTTATGGCATGCGTGATTAAAAAGGCCCAGTGATTTCTGAACCAACAAAGCTTGCCTGAAATATGTGGTCCTTTCATCCCACCGCCGCCCAAGCCCATGCCCAAGCCGAGCAGAGCACCTCTGCGAGCGCGCCATTTCCGCACGCTGCTCCAGGCTAAACACTCGCTGTGTGTATACTAGTAAATTCAACAGCCTCTTTAACATCCCAGAACGAATTACTGACAAGTCATTTTTTGCTCCATATTGCAAGTCAATGTGGCAACCCTGTTTTTTTTCCTATTACAAACATGTACTGTACCTCGGCTCAGAGCCGTTTGGATGCTGATACAAGATTCATAATGGCTGTCAGAATCTGCAATTTTTCCTTTTGTTTTATGAGGTCAGGCAATATTACCTGCACTGATGTATTCCATTTCCCCAGCTGAAAACCTTCTCATTTGAGCACGACAGGTTGAGGGAGTCATGATTTTGCAACCTAGCATGTGAAACACAGTGCGAGGGGGCAGGTGGCTAACCCCACGTTCTCCTTTTGCTCTTGTCCACTGGCAACAGTAAATTAAACTGTCAAAAACGGAATTGTCCTGTCATCAACAAAGCTATAGCTTCACAAGTATTGCAACATCAGATATATTTCTAATTCTGCATTTCCCTGCACCTGTAATTTCATCAGGAACTCGCACTGGACCATGGTGAGAAGCTGTCCAGGGGACACTGGCACCGCGAGCTCCTTGGGAGGCTTGACATGGCATTTCAAAGACAGAAATTAATGAACAATACTGGCAATTTGTTATATATAAAAAAAGCGTTCGGTGCGAGGTCCTGACCTTCCGCATCGCTCCGCAGCCCGGAGGAAGGCAGGGATGCTAACGGGCTGCGACGCAGGGCACGCGGCCCCACCGCCGTGCAACAAAGGACCAAAATTTAAACATACTTAAATGCATTAATTGCACAGATAAAGTGGACTTGCACTGCAAAACCTCGTGTCTTCCTTTCAGCCACTTCAGAGATTAAAAGCACCTCCAAGAAGTTTTCTCTCCCATCGAATGGGTTTTATTCTGGCACACGTTGCTTCATGAGTCGGTGGCAGAAACAATAGTTTTTGGAGAGTAAATCCAGGTCACTTCATTTCAAACTTGGAATATTCAAACCAACGTTTCCTTTTGTCATGCAATTCTCCAGGGGTCATTTTAAAGGATTAATCGCAATCCTCATTCCAGGATGTAAATGTGGTTTCAATTTTTCAGTTGAAGATGACTTCTACCTTTATTTTAACCTGCTTTAGATCTGTTGGAGTAAGTTACTAACCTCACATGTTACACATAAGTACAAACTACCCAGAGAACATGTATATTTAGCAAAACAAAAAAGATATTGTCAAAATATTGTTTAAAAGCACACGTAACTAAGCAGAATATCCAGCGGAAGTATTATACAAATTACGATCATTAAAGCGAAAGGGAGCATCTCTTCTGATAGGCGGATAAACAAGAAAAAAGGGCTTGTTGTTATTAATTCAACGTAGCAATCAAATATTGTTTTAGATTACCTCTATAAAAATTCCAAGCTTATCAATCATTAAACTGTGGACAGAAAGTTAAATTGAGATAAGAAATCATTTCACGCAGCTTAATGCAGTCAAAGTGACTCAATATTCCTTTATTAATTCTCATTTAATATCACTTTAAATTGCCGCCATTATTATCCTACAGTATATGAAAGGCTCTGTGTAATTAGTCTGTATTAAGCCCTTTTTATTTATAAGGAGCCAAATAAACAAACCCACTTTAATTACCTGGGTGCCACAATATTGATCTGAGCATCAAATTTTAATACGACTTTATTTCACATTTCCATCGGCCGGGTGTTTCGCCGTGCTCCGGCAATAACAATTTCGCAGGCGCGGATGACTTCCGAACGGCGCTGCCCGCGGCCCCCGGGGCCCCGCGCCGCCCGCACCC
>NW_009205947.1:22952-43988 GCF_000690835.1 Fulmarus glacialis | reverse complement strand
AATATAATGTTGTGCTTCTCTACCTTCTTACATCTGTAATCTTCAGAACTTTTTAAACAAACATAGCATAACAGGTAGCATAACAGGTAGTCTTGAGCATAAGATAATCTTGAAAGAAAAACAAAGAGTACAAAAAGGAAAAGAAGTCTCACCTCTGCACTTCCCTAACATGTACACACTCATTAAAGCTTAGGGATTCCAGTTTAAGAATCAAGTTCCAAAACGAAACATCATTTCTCAGATTGATTCCAAACAAAATCAAACCCATACTAGTTCCAGTTTAGAACTTCTGCTTCAGACAGAAGCCTTTCTTTTGACTACACTTTGTCATGAAAAGTCTGTGCAAACTAACTTTGAGCAAACCAACCCTAGAAATTAAAATGCATAGCTGCAATTTCACTATCTGAAATAAGACTTCACAGAACCTGAGTCATTGGGATCTCCATCTGATACCCTAAACATCTCCTGTCTCTCACAAGGGCCAAAGTAGACCCCGGTGGTTGTCTTCAGCATTTCTTGGCAGTTGAAGAATCTTCGAGAAGAGATGTTCTTGCTGCTTGCCTTGAATGTGTGCCAGCCATGCAAAGATGCTGGAATTGCTAGAGTTGAAGTGAAACAGTATGTGCCAGGTGCCTTGCTTTTGCATCTCAATCTTATTGGTGTGTTTTTATAATGTTTTCTAGAATGGTGGTGCTTTAAATAATCTTAACATTTGTTTGAGAGTTACTGCAGAAGCAGAAATTAGAAAGTATAAAATGTAGTCAAAATCCAAAACATAAATAAAAAGTGTTTACATCCTTTGCCAAGGATAATGTAAGACTTACATCTTTGTTCTGAAAAATACTTTTATAAACTGTTTATATAATTCACAGTACTATCCATTATCTTTTTTCCAGATAAAAAGGAAAAAATCCCATAGCCAAAAAAGGCTAAAATTCCATGGAAACCACTCTCAGAATGATACCATGTCACTTGAACGCCATTGTCCTCTAATCGCTTCTTGTATAACAGTCCATCATCTCTAAGCACATCAAATTCACAGGTCACAATGTAGGATTCAGGGAGCTGGCAAATAATGGAGTCTTCAGCTAAAAGTGGGGAAAATGTAATTGCTAAAAGTTCTTTGATTGCTTCATGGACTTCAGGTTTATATGAAGTGGATTTCTGTGGTACGTAGCCTCTAATCTTAAATTCGTCAGGAATAATGTCAGCACTTATCCATTTTTTATACTTCTGTTTCATACTCTCAGGAACATGGCAATTTTGTAGGACGTCTTCCAAAACTGATGGTTCTTTATTAAGATAACGAAAACAGAAGTAGATAACTAGCTTCCGAAACAACATGGGAACTGAAGCATTCTGCTGATAGGAAGGCAAATGAAAATCTAGCCCCTGTAGTCCTGGATAAAGTAAGACCTGAGCACGTACTTTTGGGAGATCTCTCTTATTCAGCAGTATTTGGCAAATAACTGTAGCAAAATTAGCTCCACAACTGTCACCGCTAATGATGATGAGAGCGGGATCCACATGATACTCTTCTAAATTCCTCATAAAGTATAAGGTGGCATTGAGACAATCAAAGTATTGCCCTGGGTATGGGTGTTCAGGAGCCAAACGATAACTGAAATGTCAAAGATATTGTGGTTGTTGTCAAAGTAATTATAAAAATTTAATTTGCGTTGTTCATGATTGACTGGTGTGGTAGTTATGTAGGCTTTTTATTCTAAATTTTAAAGATTATATTTGTTTTTAACCAGTGTAGATTGGAAAGACAAACTAATGGTGTTACAGCTATTTTAGAACACTTTGCCTATAACCACATTTCTAAACTAAATGAGAGGCTACAGCGAAAAATAGGGAGCACAATCTAAAATAGTAAATATTTTCAGCATATTTTCAGAAACGTTTCAACTGTGAACTGTATTACCATAAATACTTCTATGTAAAAGTAGCACTTACCCAACAGACACAACCACTGAGTTGCATTTTTTGGCAATATAGCGGCATATTCTTTCAAAGGCTCCTAAAGAGAAAGTTTATCACAAATGATGTTTTAAAAATCAAATATCCTTTTGAAATGAAAATATAGATCCTTGAACGTACGCTCTGTGGAAGGCACTGCAACATGAGACCGATGAGTAACATCTGCTTTGCAATGTGACCTTTACATGTTAATATATTTTCTGGTTATTGGTCAGTGGCTGTTAGGGCATAATATAAGCATGTAAGAATGGTAATACTAGGAAAAAATAGAAGTCTGTCTAGGCTGGTATCACATCTCAGCTGGTGGTCAAAAAAGATGTCTAATGAGAAGCATAAGCTGAGGACAAGCATATAAGCATATAAGAAGCATACAAGAAGTTGAGGCTGAGGGCACTCCTTTGAGACAGAAACTGTGTCTTTATATTTAATGCCCTTGATTAATGTTTCTTCCCTAAATTATTTGAACCACTTCTTGAACCCATGATTTTAACATTAACAACTTTGTGCACTGAAGAATTCCATAGCTTGCTTAACAAAGGTGTAAAGAACCATTTCCATTTGCTCGTTTTGTACCTATTCGCTACTTCCATTTGGTGACATTAACTCCTGTACTGTAAGAAACGGTGGATAGTCATTCACTGTTTAACTTCTCTTGCTTCTCATTATTTTGTACACTTTTAGTGTATCTGTCTTTATCTGTCTTTTCCAGCCTGAGGAGTCATAGTCTATTTGCTTATTCTCTGTACAGAAGCACTTTTCTCACCTATGCAGCCTCTCTCTGAGTTTTGCTGGTACTGCTAATATCCTTTTTGAGGTATGGGAACCAGAACTATAAGCAGTATACTGTATTTAGATGCACTGTGGATTTATTACAGTGGCATAAAGAAGTTTCCTGTTTTGTCCTTTCCTAATAATAATTCCTAGCACTTTATTTGCTTTTTGACTGCTACTGTGCACTAAGTCAACATTTTTAGGCAATTTTCTGCCATAATCCCAAGATCTTCTTCCTGCAAGGGAGTAGTCTGCTTAGAGTCCATTGTTTTATTTATAAAGTTAGGATGCTCTGTTCATCTGTTTGACTTCTCTACACACCATTTCACCTGTCATTTTATTGTCTAATCCTTTGCTATCATAAAGACATTCTGCAGTTTTTCAGTCATCCATTTACTACCTTGAAGGACTTAGTATTATATCAGCTTTCACCAATCTTTTCTGTTTTTGAAAAATTGATTAGCACTGGTCCCAGCACAGATCTCCTTATGGGAATCTCACAGGAATCTCCCACAATCCGTCTTTTTTCTGTCTTTTAATCAGTTTTTATCCAAATGAAAGACCTTCCCTCTTGTGTCATGGGTGTGTAGCCTCTTTAAGAGACTCTTTTGGAAATCAAAGTAGGTTTCATCAACTCAGTCTCCTTTATTCATGTATTTGCTGACTCATTTAAAAAGCTTACATTGGTTTGTGAAGCATGACTTCCATTTGTATGGATTTTAAGGAGTAAGTCATATTTATCTGACCACTGATTCTGTTCTTCATTGTAGCTTCTGCTAATTTGCTAGTTGCAGACTTCAGGCTTACCAGTATGTAGATTCACCAAGTCCTTTTAAAACCTTGTCATTATATTATTTGGTTTCCTGTTACCAAGTACCAATGGGAATTCAAATGAAAGGTCATGTACTACAGTCAGTGTATAGGTACGAGTATTATATTAAGCCATGGCACGTGATATAGCTCCCTCAGTGTGCTGATTGTGCAACAGAAATGGTGTTGTGAACAACAACTACAACTATGCAACTTTGTGGTGTGTTTTTTTTCGTCCAGCAAAAGGAATTCACCTTTCACTTAGATCATAGAGGCTTATCCCTTGCGTCCTCACTGCCACCCAAACTAGCTCTAGAACTAGAAGCATCACAACTGGTGGCAGCTTAACACTCCACCCAGACTAACGTACTGTGCAGTAAAACAAGGGTAGATTATTTCTGCTACAGTGCAGAATGGAACCTAATTTACTGGAAGTTATGTTATTGTTTCTGCATGATGCTAAACAAAGCTAGGTAGACTTTCAAATCCATTTGCAGATAACTGAAGTCTGCCTAACATAGTGCTAGTGGAGACTTGACTTACCCTTTGAAACAGTAAAGGATTCAAAACCCACAAACTTCCCTGTCTGACCCCTGGAATGAAATCCAGATTGCCATGTTAGGTGCCTTGGCTTCCAGACAAAGCACACATAGACTTGGTTGCTCAGAAGGAGATCCAGAACAGTTAGGAGGCTGAGCCAGCAGCTACTGAGACAATCAAAGGGTTTTTTTTTTTATGTATTCTTTAAAATTTTTTTGGACCATCTTATATCTTTTAGACTTCCTTTGATGCGTGGACTGAAAGTTGAGAAACACTGATTTTGTAGTGTTTCTACACAAAAGTTGAGTGCTGAGCACAGAAGTATATAATAAATTCTGTACTTTGAGGCCCTATCCTAGCTTACAGGAAACACTTCAGTCCAGTTGAGATCCAAAACTAAAAATTTCTCCTTGAGAAGTAAAGAAAGCATTGTTCCAAAGAATGAAGCCAGGATGTATTCTTTTTAGCAACAACATTGCCATTTTCATGATACTGTAATTATTCCAGAAAGTAGATCTAGGCTGAGTTCTGTATCAGTCTAAAAGGATTTTAAGTTACATTTCCAGAAAAGATGGAGTACAGAAGAGAAGGAGGGACGAGACATGGATTCCAACCCTTACTCCAGGACTGTTGCTATATCTTATTTTCAGCTAGCCATTAGTTAAGGTACAAGAACATCCTGTGAGCTGAACTTCCCTCACAGTGACCTAAGCATATGTGTTTTGTTTTAATGGTCTCTCTTTCTCTGCCCCAGCGAACAGAATCTTTCTTAGAACAGCTTCAACAGGAGGAGGAGCAGAGTCCCTCTGCTGTTAGCTGACAGCTGATTGAGTGTTTTCTGGATCACAGTTCTGGATTTAGAAGCTTCAGATCTGCTAAGAGCTGCTTTCATCAATTTTGCCTGTAGCCCAAAGGAAGTAGAAATGTGACTACCCTTAACTGTGCACTAGACTATTAATTTTGCAAGATTCTTTGCAGTTAGTATTGAGATTGCAAAGACTATTGTCATTAGGAAGGATACGTGAGATACTGACTGCCACAAGTCTGAAGGTAAAAATGTAAAGGTTTGGATTTGATTTTAAAAATAAAACTTGCTGATTTCTTACTAATGCTCCCAAACGTGCCAGCGCCTCCATGAAAATACAGTATTCCTCTTCTTTTGCCAGTAGGTGGCCATTTAGGTTGATAAATCCTCAACGGTACCTCATCTACTTTGAGGTCTTTGATGAGAAGTTTTGAATCTCTCTGTGGTGGTATTCCATCTAGCACAACTCGCAATAAGCTTAAATCACTGCAGATCCCTAGCTTCTCCAGAATCTTTCCCTGTTGAAAAAAAGGAATTTGGCGAATGGTTAGTGTGAGAGGTTCCAACTCTCTTTAATGTAAAAAAAAATCCTGGGTTTATTTTACTGTGTTGTATTTCAGGAGCTACTGGAAACAGTGCTTCAGTGGAGTTATGGTGACTATTGAGAAGTCATTTAACATTTTTGATTGAATTAAATGTTGCTGAAGATTGCCAAAAAGTAACATGTCAACCCCATTCTGCAGAGCCAGTTGTCCTCTTGCTCATTGTTTATTTTTGCATGTTTATTTTTGTGAATCTAAAAATAAGCAGAAATGTATTTAAGCTGAAAATATGGGGAAAGGAGAAGACTAATCTTTGATTTTGAAATAAGTGTTAGAAGTGACTATGGGTGTGAGGGTGATGAAAGTAGATTAGAACTGTAGTTTATAAAAGTAGGCTCTGCTAAAATTTATGGGATTATCATAGGCTCTGGCATACAGCATGGTCAGGAAGACAAATAGCATTTGTTTCTATTTCTTACAGCTATAATGAAAAGAGGGTAACATTTTAGAAGATATTTTAGTATTTCTTGTATTAAAGATACTATATATCTTGTGTGAAAAAGTACAAAGAAAATTGTGTTACCCTAAGAAGAAATTTTTGAGGTCTGGTGGGAAAGAAGAGACTTACCGTATTCAAGCTGTGCCATAAAATCTTAACTTTAAAATCAACTGTTTTGAAGTCCAATATCAAAATAGTTCGCTATTTGTAAGGGAGCAGATTCAGTGGTCACTTTTAGCCTAAGGAAATTGATGTTTTAAGGCTAACATACATAAATCTGGAAGGTGCTTTAAGAACTTGCTTTATCATGGTTTTTTTTTTCTCTCTAAAAATCTGTAGTAGGTTTCTATGATGCTGACAGTATCATACAACTTCGGAGATGGAAGGAACAAATTCCGACTTGATAGTTTTTTAGTTCTGTAACACTTGCATTCAAGAAATGACTTGTCAACCCCATAACTGTTTGTGAAAAGGAGTAGGTTTGTAATTATGTTGAACTGGAAAAAATAGACAAAATTTTTGAAACTGAAAATATCCCATTTTTATGTTTTTTCCATAATAATTCATTTCCACTTCCCATTTGAAAGATGTTTAATTTTGTCTTTATGTTATGGAGGTAATGGAAATGGATATATTGGAATTATGTTAAATTCACTATCATGTGAATAAATACACACAGGCATTTTTAAAGAATAAGTGAAACCTAAACACATTGTTCTTAAATACACCTATATCTTACTTTCTGAACTAGCCACACAAGAAGAAAGACCTCACCATTCCTATCCACATTTTTTATTTTATTGTTCATAGTACACTGTATATAAATCTATGAATATATAGGTATGATTGTGGATAATAAGTATAGAATGAAGCAAATGTGAAGAGGAGTAATGTAGACTTGCTTCTGAATAGATAGCATTATTATATATACATGCAGTTCAATAGGTACAGTATACATATATATTTTTTTTAAATTTCATGTGAAACAGTTTTCCAATTTAAAGTGGCTGCAGTTTGACAGATGCACTGAAAAATCTAAATAAGCTTTTAAGATTACTCATACCAGTTTTATGAGTTAATTTAACATGATTTGGTTCATATAACAATGCTTACAGGCTTCAGGGGGGTAAATTGCTGCTTTTTCTTTTCTTTTTTTTTCTTAAGCCATTATCTTTCAGCTGCCAAATAGCCTACCAAACGAAAAGTGAAATCCCCAGTTTTAAGGAAGTTAACTTACCAAGATCATGGTTGTAATCAACAATGAATGGAAAAAACGAAGCTTTAAAGGTTGGTCAATTCCAGGTGGCAGTTCTGAATTGAAAAAATCATAGAATACCCCCCCCAAAAACAGTGCTGGTATTATAACAGGAGAAATGAAAACCATTCCTATTATTGCTAAAGTTGTATAAACAGATGGCATTTCACTTCAATAGAAGTGAACGCTAAAAAAACCTATGTTGTCTTAAGCCTTGTTTTCAAGTGTTTCTGAGGTGTCTTCACAGGAGACTGAGCACTCTAGTTCATAAGCAGAAATAAGAAGTTTATTAATGTTGCAATACCCTAATTTTCTCCACCCTTCTTCTGCTAATGATATTGACAACACTTCCTTATACTAAAAAAAGGGGAGGGGGAAGTTTTTACCCTTTACAAAAGGTGGAATTCGAAGTATATGGAATTGATTTATATCGTGAGTTCTTTACTAACAATGCGAAACGATTATTCACAGGGGCTGTTATTTGAAGAAAGTGTTATTTGGTTTGTTGTGGATTCATTATGGATGGACATTCCTGTTGTAGCATTAAATTTTAGTGATGTGGGGTTACTTGCAGTTGTCATCAAGGTATATACTTCTCTGAGAAGAAAAATATTCAAATTCACATTTTTTTGATAAACTTTGTTTCATAGTGGAATGCACAGTGCAAGTCTTAACATACATTGAAGTCTCTGCAGATACATGGTGGCATGTTTGTAGATTCAAGCCACTCTTGTTTCTGGTAAAAGCTTTTCACTAATTAAACTCTCAGAATTTTATATTCATTGTAATTCTTGTTTGTAGTTTAATGAAGGCATTATGAATACATGTATATTATTAGTGAGGGATGATTAAAGTTAGTGGCTGTTGTTCGGTGAAATAATTTTTCTGTTTTGTATTCTTCGTATTGGAATTTCATTTTCCACACAATTTTAAAGTGACGGCTCCCAAACTTTTTTCCTGTCCTGGCTTTTAAAGTGAAATTCCAGCCTGAAAACTGAATTAGTCCTTAGCTTCATTAGCATAGTATTTAAAGCAAAGGAATCATGACAGCTGATTTGCACAATTTTAGCTTGTGGAGATAAGAATGTGTGGGATAAAGCAATGTAGATTTGCACCGTTTTGAGGCAAATCCTCAGCTGTTCACAGTAAGGGCTTTTTCATTGCTGCAGTTGGCTGATTTGGGGCTGCCTTTCCCTTACATGGAGCACAAATTTAGCAATAATAGTTACAAATGTCAGACTGTAGAGTGTTGAAGATACCCACGATCAGTACTTATTCTGTCCTAAGCTTCTCAACATTTATCCGTAGGGCTTTTTCTGCAACACAGCAGGGTCATCCTAGTGGTGTTTTGGGTTATTAGTTCTGTAAATAGTTTCTATGTAGTGTGATATTATAGCACAGCCTATGGGTTTTTTTATTGAGTATTTGTTTTGCCATATATTCCCGGCAAAACAGCAGAACAACACAGTTCTTACTAAGTGCTGATTTCTGATGTCTGTGCCATCAATCAAAATATCCAGAAATAAATTACCACATGGAGATCAGCTTTGAATATTGTATTTCAGCATTCTTGAGGATTTCTTATGTTTGCATCCTCAGAGGAGGAAAATTCTGTGCTTTCAAAAGAAGCTGCAATCAAGAATAGTAAACTCATAAAGGCACTTATTACTGCAGTGGCAATAAATGAAATTTTTAAAAGCAACCAATTTAATTAAATACTTGATATTTGGAATAGATCAGTTCAGATTATGAAAGCTTCATACCAAAGAGGACATGTATGTCTGCTGGAGCTGTATAAGCTGTTGCTGATATCATATTGGCAGGAGTCTTTTCTTCACAGTATTCAGTGAGAGAATAATTAAGCACTTTTAATCAAAACCAAAACACCTCACAGATGCCATCTCTGTTTTGAAACTTCGATGGATCTGATGGAGTGGAAGGAATATTTCTTTACTGTCTTTTTTATTTAAAAATAAATAAAGAAGGGACAGTTTGGGGGTTTTGTTTGTTTGCTTTTTGATGTTATGCCCTGGCAGTTGTCTTCAGTAAGAATCTGTTGTACAGTCGTGACAGTCTGAACAAAAATCTTTCAGTTATGCATTATAGCCCTTTGTTGTTAAAGAAATGTTGGTTATGTAATGTTTCAGAATAATATCTTAATATTTTACTCTTACTTAATATTTTAATATTTTACTCTTAGAACATACTCTGAGTATGCTCAGTAAGAGCATATTCTAACTGTATGCTATGTCAACACCTCAGTCCTTCTTCCCTGTCCTGTTACCACAGTCTCCATATTTTTCCAGAATCAAGCAAATCCCATGGTCTTGGAGCTACTTGGTCCTTCTGGGGATGCTCTTCACAACTGTTTCATGATACTTGGTGCCTTATATTCCAGAATGCTCATGTGACTCAAATAATCCTGTTGCTGCATGGCACTTTTTTGCTGATGCTTGTTCAGAGATGCTTCAAGTATTTCCAGTCTGGTCAGCCATCCCTGTACCTGCAGATGTATGGGTAGAAATATCTATGATCACTGTCAGTCTCTCGCATTTCTAACAGTCAGTGGTTTTTCTGGTGTTTTTTTTCCCAGTTGTTTTTGAGGTGTTAAATTGTCAAAAAATGTTTTATTCCCTTTCAATCCACTCCATGAAGTGAGCAACTTACATCTTTGCAAACAAAAAGGCTTTTTCTCTTTCTGGCAGTAGATAGATATCCATCTTGGATAAAAAGCTCTTTAAACTGTAGGTGTTTGCTGATGTGTTTTGCTACATCCGTTCTTTTATTCTTTCAGCAAGCTCATTGCAAAACCCCAGCTTCCACAAAGTTTTTACCTATCCGTAGATGAGAAGAGCCTTGCATTGGCTAAAGAAGACTGAAGAGATTCCACTAAACTGCAGAAAATTAACACATCCTGGAGTTTGGCATTGTAATGTGCATTATGGATATGCATACGGTTCACAGTTCTTTATTCTTATAAAACAGTCAGCAACTCAGAGTTCACAAAATTGATACTTCATTCATTGAATTTAGTGTTGCTGGAGACTGACATGCTTAATATATCAATTGGTGAGTACAGAATTGACGATAATTCAGTAAATTCTTCCCATTTTCTCATCAGTGAGTCTCCGTTTATGCAAGAAGTTAGTCACCTCTAAAATTCGTTCTTTTCTTAATTTTTCAGCATATTTCTAATGATCATAGTAATGATGGGAAGGCAAAGTATTATAACAATACCTATTCGAAGAAAGATGATCTTTCCTGTTTTTTCCCCACGCTTAACCTGTTGGTTTTTGTAAGGCTTATGTAGGTGTGGAATCACAGACCTCTTTGTAGATTGAGAATGCATAAAACTTATCAACTTCACATCAGTTGTTTATCAGCATAAGAGGCAGGCAGCTTTCAAACCAAACACTAATAATGGCAAAAGTGTCAGGATAGTTGGTGCTTATGATTATGCAAATGTCATGTGTTACTGTTTTTCTTGTAATGTCTTTCAGTTGCAAAACATTTCACTTCTGATTGTAGGCTGTGTTTCCTAACACAGCCTACAGTTAGCTGACTATTGCGGAGCTACTATGTGTAATACAGGAAATAATGTGAGGATTAACTAAAGCATGGTAAAGTAGCCAGCTATAATGACTGAGGTATCAATTCGGTCAAGTATAGCCAGGCTTAATAACTAACTGGAAGGCATAAAGCTAAAAAGACAGGAAAAAATAATGTATTCCAAAGAAGGATTAAAAGCAGAAATAATAGCTTCTGATAAGTTCCTTTTTTATTTCTTAATGTACATTTCAAAATGAAACACTCCGGTAAATATAATTTGCCTGGCTTTTGGGGTTTTTTTTGGTTTTTGGTTGGTTGGTTGGTTGTTTTTTTTAATTTACTCCAGGTAATTTAGTAGGACAATTAGACTCTGTAGTGCAATTTAACTAACGTCGGTTTTACCAAATAGAGCATGTTAAGAAACTTACTGTCCCCCAGTTCATGTTTCTTTATTTGTATTTGTGTAAACAAATGACTGAAAGCATCTCAGACCTCTTCATACCTGTAAGCCTTAGTCTTCTGATCTGTGAGATGGATTTAGTATGCCCTTTACAGTAACAATAAGAAGCTTTAAAAAATTACAGCTTAGTACGTGCTCTATGATACTGTTTTTTAAAGGTGCTACGTATTTGCTTGATCTGTCCCCTTCTTCATTTAGCCTGCCTCCTACGTACCTTTCGGTGTCCTCCCTTTTTGTTATCTCCATCTCCCCACCCAAATTAGTAGCTACTCCCTATGCGTTTTGCTCTTACTCATGACTGAAAGCCATCTTTCATTTAGTCTGCCGTAAATCTTTATTTCAACCTTTCTTCCTCTAAGTTATTCTTTGAAATCTATGCCTTCCAAATGACTCCTGGGTTAAACATCTAACAAATTCTGCAGTAAAAAGCTGTACTGTATTAAAAATAATCAAATAAAAATGGTGACAAATATTATGTATTAGCATTCAGCAATGGAAATTCATATCTTGTGCTATACAGTTCAGAGCAGGTACATTTCTGAAATGGTGACTCAACAGAAGGTTTTTGTTATGTAGCATTTTGAAATGTGAACGAGTTCTACATGTCTCGGTAGCTATGCAGTTCTGTTCCTCAGAATGGATGAACTGTGCTCCACACAAATGGAGTCCAAATAAGCTGCTCTGGAACATCCACCTGGGATTTCATGACAGGTCATCACACCAAAATGTATTCTTATTAAGTCATAAGTAGCTTGAACGTAAATATAAAAACTGCAACTGGCCTTAATTTGCTGTGGCCAGATTTGTCTGAGACTCATTGCTCTAAATATTTAGGTTAGCAGTTTCTTCACTATTATGAGAGAGTAACTTGATTGGTTTACAGCAGGTAATCTAACTTTAAAATTGTTATGGCTTAAAATGTGCTCTGTTATTAAACATACAGCTTTAGTCTATGAAGGCATAACAACAGGTTCATTAAAAATATTTAAGTCTAAAACACAGATTGACTTTTTGTAATGTCTTTTGGGTACTCATATTCTGTGCCCAGAGCACAAAGAAGTTTGCCAGGTTATTCTACTGGCATTAAAAGCTCAATTGTGTACTGACATCTGGTGATCAGAATAATGCACAACAGTTTGCTTTCCCTTTCTTAATTTCTTTTAACATCTTCCTGTAACACATAGCTGTTCAAATAGTGTCAAGACCTCCCAGCTGTACTGAACTTTCCAGCATATCAGCAGGTCCTGACAGTGTTCTGATCTGTTCCTGAATCCTTTTATTCGTGATACAATGTCACTTTACATTGTTCTTCTATGAGAAAGTGCTTCCTGCTTCAGACAGTGCAGGCCTACAGTTAATACAAGCTCTTTGTAAAGTAACTGATACTACTGTATGTTCCCATATATCTTTATCTATATGTAAAATGCATGATTTTTTAAATAGATGTTGTATTCCTTTACCAATACTTTTTATAACATCTGTAGTTCCAGCCTAACCCTTTTCCCGACCTTCTCTCCTTTCCTTCCACTTCTTGCTTTTATGTCTATGCTCAAATCTTTTCTGCTATATTCAATTCTCTTTAAGCTTGCCTCAAATTCAGCTTTTACCAGATATAGGCTTTGATAAATCATTGACCGTGCTCATTATACACTTAACATGTAGATTCATGCCCTGTTACCTGCCCCAAGTCGTTCTCAAATCGCTGTTTGTGTATTAATATTACCAGAACTTTATTGAGCCAAACTGCATTGCAAAACACTTGCCATCGGGACCAGATCTTTTATGGGTACAGGAGAAAACTCCGAAGAAGTGGTAGAGGAAAGAAAGGTAAGTTCACCTGATTTTGCCTATCATAAGAGAAAGCGAAGCAAAAGCCATCACCAAATCAGTTTATTGGGTAAAAAGAAGACAGATGCAATGCAGAAATTTAAGAAGATTATTTAAGAAAAGGACATTTGAGGGTGTTTTTTAAAAATCTTTGCAAGCAATGAGAGATAGGAATCAGCAAAGGAAAGGAAGAAATGGAATTTTACATCAGTCTTAGAAAATTTACTATCTTTTCCAGGCCTTTGCTTCCAGATCGGAATGCTATCACCCCACCGCAAAGAGCTAAGAATACTGTTCCATGGAATCCCTCTTGCAGATGGCACCAGGTCACTTTTATACCATGATCCTCTAACCGTTTCTTGTACAGCAGTCCATCATCTCTAAGCACATCATATTCACAGGTCAAAATGAAAGCCTCAGGAAGTCGAGCAATAACACTGTCTTCAGCTAGCAGTGGTGAAAAAATAGGGTCAAACATAGGCTTGAGCAGTGTATAGAGTTCTTCTGAGAATGGATGTGTTGTACTTGGTTTGTAGCCTCTTGTTTTAAACTCATGAGGGATGTAGTCAGGACTCACCCATTTCTGATACTTCAGTTGCAAATCTTCTGGAATATGACAACCTTTAAATATTGCTTCCATGACTGACAGGTCTTTATTAAGATACTTCAAACCAAGAGCAAGGGTTCGTTCCTTTAACAAAATGGGGACTCCCTCATTCTGCTGATAAGAAGGCAAATTAAAGTCCACACACTGGAGAAAAGGATATATTAGGATTTGTGCTCTCAGCTTTGGGAGATCTCTTCTGTTCACCAGTGCTTGGGCAACAGCAGCAGTGAGTGTACCTCCACTACTATCTCCACAGATGATAATGCGAGAAGGGTCTACTCCATAATCTTGTGCAGTCCTCATAAAGTGTATGGTGGCAGTGAGACAATCCTCAAACTGGGTTGGATATGGATGCTTAGGAGCTAAGCGATACCTAAATAGGAGTGAACGTGTTTTAACATAGTCATATCTAGTGAATGATCCCATTGTCATCTTTTAATTCATATATTTCATTCTGAAGATAGGAAAATATTCTGAGATTATAATTACAGCAATAGAATTGATCGTAATTATTGCTTTTGATGTATTATTTGCTACTATTGTTAATGTTTGGGGGAGTCAGTACACTATCCTACCTTTGCAAAATACTTCTTTACCTATCTTTTAGGTGACTGAAGGCACATGCTGAGTTATTGTAGAATTAGGTGGCAAGGCAGGTATGTATGAATCAGTTATCAGCAATTCTAGTTAGAAATTGAAGTGAACATTTCCCAACAAATTGTTAGAGAATATGAGTGTAGAAAATTGATAATGAAAATATGAAAGGTTTTCAGTGGTTTTCTATAAGCTGAACTCTTTGTAAACAGAATCAATAGGAGTTAATGGTTCTTGAAGTATTTTAGGAACAATTTCCAAGACATCAATTCTTTTCCTGAACTTTTAAAAATTGGTTCTTTTAAAAATGCATTACAGCTCATCAGAAGAATATTTTAAATGTTCATCTCAGCTTGATTGCAAGTTAAATGTGGATATCCCACCCCCAATTTCTCAGAACTACTACTAAAATGAGTATTTAGTAGTCTGGGCAACTGTGCTTTTAGCAGAAACAGTTACACTTCAAACACAGTGTTGGCTTTCAACTTAAGGTGGTCTGGGTATGGCTTTAGGAAACAAAAACATCCTTACTTCTTAGTGGTGGCTACAAATTATAAAATTATTATAATGGATTTTATTTGGAAATAAGCAAGTGGGGATTAGTTGACTAATTCTTCCTAAGAGTAATTAGTGCTGGTGAAATGCTTGTGATCATTAAATATAAGTACTGTATGCACTTCACAAGGATCTTGGCTTGCAGTGACTATGCCTTAAAGACTTCCAAACCTAGAAGGAGGCACAAATGCCTGTTATACTGTATGTCTAGATTGACTTTGCTTACCCAACAGACACAACCACTGAATTGCTTTTTCTAGCGAAATAGCGGCATGTTCTTTCATAGGCCCCTGTAAAACAAAATATTTCAATGGAATTGTAACTTGCTTTAAAAATAAGTTGAATTAAAATATTCTGAAATTCTTATCTCTATTCTGTGATTTATGCTACACTGTAATTCTCTTATTGTGGCATGGTCTAATCTGGACATTGCTCACAATTTCATTACATCTGTGGGAATCTTCTTGCCAGCAAGAAACCTGGAATTTACACCAATGCATTGTTTCAGTCTCCTCTTTGAAAAGTTAGTTAATAGAAAGCACCACTGCTGCCAGTTCTAAAGTGGTATTGAAGATGAGAAGTTATTTAAAAAAAAAAAAAACTCAAAAAACCCCTGCTAAATCTAGCACGAGAATTTTTCTTGTGCATGAGCCACCATCTAATCTCTTACGCCTTTCCATTTCAAATGCCAAAATGTACTTTTTCTTTGTTTTGCCACTATAAAGACACACAGCAGTATACACACAAGCTTGCACACACATATGAACACAAATTGGGTTCTTTAAAATAGGAAATAAAATTCTAATGAGATTTTCAACTTCTCTCGTAAGCATGAGGGAGAAGAAGGAAGAAAACAGGTATCAAATTATCAGAGAATAAAAGTTCTAGATACATGACCTGCGTAAAGACAATTTAACATGATGCCTATTGCATGTAAATAAAATTATTCTGCTGTTCTGAAATTACTTTTGTTATTTATAATGCTTAACCTACTAACTCTTCTTGTCATTTAAGAAATACCATGTCAGATCAGAAACTACATAGTATATGTAATTATAGCTCATATTATATGTATTACTTACGAATGCTTCCAAACCGTCCAACTCCTCCATGGAAATAAAGGATTCCTCTTCTTTGGCCAGTGGTTGATATTTTTGACTGGTAGATTCTTACTTTAACTTTTTCAAACCTTAAGTCCTTGATAAAAAGGTGTTTATCTTTTAATGGTGGTATTCCATCCATTACAGTCCTGAGGAAATAGACCTCTGAGGTGATACCTACTTTTTCCAAAAATTTTGCCTGTTAATAAAGGGAAAGAAAGCACAAATTAGTGCAAATTTCCATCTTACCTGGAGATTGATCATGAAAAATTTAGAATTCCATGGTCAATTCAAACTTTGTCTCCTGATGGTTCCTACAATGAAGTGGCCAGTTATGATGATGATTTGGATACATCTTCATTGTAATGTAATACCTACCAACATTTGAAATTCAAAGAACAGTAGATTTGACAGGAATGGATGCACTTATCTTCTGTAGCTGCCTTGTGACTGTGCTTCTCCAAAAGCAAGGCCTTTGAGCCTGTGGGAAAGCCGGCCTGAGAGTTGCTTTCACAGAAGCGAGTAACTTGGCTCGTTAATACCATTTTACGTCTCTGGCAAAAATGTTACCAGTACTATCTAGCAGAACATAGGGTTAGCTTTGGTAGTAATTTCTAGATTATTTTAGAAATGTTAGATGAGAGCATGGTGTTTTTCAAGTTATTTCATTCTTCAGTGATGAAATCCTGGCTTATTTTTTATCAGTAAAAAAAAAATAGAACTATTAATAGTAGATAAAAGAAGGTGTCAAATACTTCAACTTGTCAGGTGTTTAAGTAGCCATATGCCTGAACAAAGTAAGGAGAGAGTAGTTACAGCATTTTAGACTTCAGCTTTGGATGAAGAAATACTTTAGCTAATACTTTAGTTTCCCAAACTCATGCTACTTTTTAACTTGCAGAAAAAAAATTCTATAGCATCTACCACAGCTGGCCTCCTGAACAAGAATAGCTTTGAACCTTAGCTTGATCTTCTCACAGCTGAGTGATTCTTAAACACTCAGGCTGAAGATTCTTATGTCACTCTGAGCTAGTCTACTTCATTGCATCTGGATGGCTTTAAGCTGTTTCAGTTGTCTGCTCTAGTCTATTCCTGCTCAAGATGAAAAATATGAGACAGTATCACTATATTTCCACTATATTGGATTAAATTTCGTACTTTTCTTCTTCAGCAGTACACTTCTCTAATGAGTAATTTAATTTGTTGTGTTGCCATTATTCATGCATATGTATTTCAAAAAGAATTGCGTATACGAAGGTATATGCTGCATTTATCTTAAAAACCCACAGTAAGTCTTGTGGCTTTCATCTCACAATTCACAGACCTCATGTAGCTCAGTAATATGGTTCTGTTAAATTTGATGTAGGTATCCTATTTTAGGACATTTCATCCCATATGAAGGAAGGATCATCTTGTGTCCAAGTTTTAGTCTCATACTGATTCCTTCTACAGAACTCCTGTATAATGTCCAGGGGAAAATAATTTTGTTTCTTTAATCCCCCAATTCCCTCTGGTATTTTCTTTCCTCACACTAATACTTTTGTAACAGTAAAGGTCAAACCTGTAATTAGCTATATTGTTTGTATATAATATAGAGATCATCTTTGCTTGGAAATACTAAAAAAAAATAGGAGTCCTTATCAACCGCTGTGTTTAGTGTTGGCAGTCTGACATCTCATTTTTGTTAAACCTGCAATAGTTTCATGGGTCAACTTTCATAGAGATTGGCATTTATTTATATTGCTCTTAGTCACTTCACTGTTAGCTGTGAATATCTTCTATGGATTACCTGCAACAATGTACAGTTATGGCAGACATCTGTAATTAGTATCATCACACATAATCTTCCTTTAAAACATGATCATCAAGTTAAATGGGTTTTTTTTATTTTATACATAGTTTTCTTTGCATGAGCTGCCCAAAATAGAGTGGACATTCTGCTGCAATCAATAACCTCCCCTATCCCCCCCAGTTATTTCTGTTAATATGCAAATGAAATTTTAATCTTGTGTTGTTGTTTTAAATTGTATTGTTTTAAATTGTATGGTTCCTGTGAATAGAAGTTCTACAAGAACCAGCAGAATTTGCATTTTTGCTTTGTTTTCTGATTCAAGTCCATTTTTTTATTATATATGCTCCCTCAAAGTGAGGTATTGGTTTTTGGCCTACAGTTTCTGGAAAAAAATGATCACTTGCATGACAGCTGCAAGACTGGGCTATGTGTACATACAGGCACACTTAGAGTATAGCTAGACTGTGTATCACTGATTTCTTTATTACCAGAAATCCCACTTTCAGGATCTCCATGTTCATAAAGCTTGCTCTTTTGCAGCTGATTAGCCAAGTCGGTCAAATGTGACCTACATTTTGACATTTATAAATAAGAGAGACTGCTTAGTAATACAATTTGTAAACCAGTAATTGGACAATTTGGTTATATATTGATTAAGGATCTTCTAACACTATAGCTGACATGACAGCTTGAAAATTAATAGACTTAGAGGTAGCATAAGACAGTCAAAGTATGGGACTAGAGAACTGCGACCTCATTTGAAGCATTGTCTAGCTCAGCCTCTGCAGTCACACTAAGTGGAATAGTGTCTGGCATTCACAGTGAAATACTGAAAAACTGATCCCACTGGCAACAACTGGCATGGAGATTTCCGTGCACCAGGAGAAAAGCTGTGTAAGAGCTGAGTTAGCTTAGGAGTGGGAGTCCAGATACATGTTCAGGCAAAGGACTAGGGCCTGCAGCAACATGCATATAGTAATGTCTGTGGGAGGGATGTGACAGAGCTGTGCTATCCATGGCGTTAGGGTCCTTTGTCCTCCTTACGCTGGTACAAAGGCCTAACGTACACCCCAGAACTCATGTGAATTGCACTTTGTGCCAGCCCTTCTACCTAAATCATTACTAGAATAAATTGGGTACAAGACAGTTACAAACTAATAACACAGTAATTCTTAATAGTTAGCATAATTTAATCAGCCCCTCTGTTTCCCAGACAGAATCATTCATAAGTCCCTTGACTATTGTTTGTCTTTATTGATATGCTGATTTTTCTTCTTGTAGACTGAATATTAGATGAAAAAATAAAGGATGAGTTAATAGATTTTTCAGTGAAGAAGTTTTATTAACATTATGGTGTAGCTGTTTTTATTTAGGTATATTCTCACAGGTGAATGCAGACATTTCTTCATAGAATCTATTAGGTTGGGCAAAACTACTTCAAACTGGTTTATCTCCGGTGACTTCATATGCATCTTTTGTCCCAGCTGAAGACTGGATATGCTAGTAAACTTTAACTTTCCCTGCAGTTTTGACATCATGGGTTGTCATCCCTTGAAAGGATTTGGCTACTTGGCATAAGTAATTGGTCTAACAGCAGTACCAAGAGTTGCTACGTGACTCAGACTTTACTTGCATTTAAAGTTTTGTATAACCGTATGTTAATAATATTATCTTTCTGCTCCTTTGAGGTGATGTGGTACAGTGCTTTTGCTTGGCCTCTCACTGGCCAGCAGAAAGGATACAAAATGATAAGAACAGAAGTTAAAAACTACATTAATCACCAGTAAGTTTCTAAATTCTGCAGTTTAGCTTTTTACATATGAATTACACAAAGATTCATACAGTGTTTTGAAAATGTGGAAGTCCACACATTGTATAGCAGATGTAAGAAAATTTAATTTTACTTCCATTACTATATGATTTTATTGCATTGCTTTACTATCGTAGCAGTGTTCAGGCCTGGGTGGGGCACTTGTCAAGAGACAGGATGAGTCACGTTCTTTAGGAGCTTACTGGCTGACTTCAAGCAAAACTTAATAAGCAATGTAGCAGGGAGAGGGAGGAAGAAATAATAACATTAGAACATGGAATTGAAGTGAAATGTAATGCACAAGCCAAAGAAACGGAATGGTTTTTTTCACAATTTAAAAAACTAAAAGAAAAGAAGCTTGATTTAGATATCACAGAAGAAGTGTTTTTAAAATGACAGGGGCAACAATTAATTCAGGAAAGGATAATTGATGAAACAGAAGGACAAGTGGAAGTCACATTTTAGTTTTGAAGAGAAACAAGGATGCAAAACAAGGGAGGATCAAAAATGTGCCAAAAACAATGACATAGAAAGACAGCTTTAATGTTATGTGTACTATCTCAAAAAAGAAAGTCATATAGACATATTGAGAGGCAAAAGATGATGAATGTGGCAGCTGTCTTTCGGATGGCTAAGAAGTAGATTGATACAGTTGTAGAAAGAACTAAGATCACGGACATAATTTAGTTGCTCACTCTCTAAATAAGCACTGTGTTATACAGAGCGGAAGTTCCACATATACAGTGCAATAAGCTTCTTAAGCCTTCCAGCAGTGCATTGAGGCAACAGGATTAAAAAGCTAAAACATAGGCCATCAGAAAAAAATGGAAATGACATAGTCTGCAGAATTTTATTTTTTCTATATTGTTACCTTTGGTGCTGTGTAGCAAGCAGTAGAATCTATTATACCCAGCTGAGCTGAAGGTATCTGCAGTGGTGCTCACATCACCAAATTAATCCAGTTGCATATTTGCAATATATTTAAACATTGATTCTAAAAAACCTCACCAATCCATTACCCCTCTATCAGAAATTAAATTAAAAATGCCAGCTTTAATCAAGTTTTACTTACCAAACCAAACCCAAAGTTCACGACGTAATGAAAAACGTAAAGCTTTTGGCGCTGACTAAATCCATGAGGGATTTCTGCCTTGGGGTGTTCATAATAGAATGCCATTGCCACAAAGACAGTCAAAACAGCAAGAAAAATCGCTAGGAGGAGTTCCATCTCACTGTGCTGTTAGGAGCCAAATGGAAGAACCAGCTGTGGCTTCCTTCCCCCTCTGACTTTTAAAGTATTTCTGAAGGTAAAGGCACAGGATTAGCAATTCTCTTCATATCCCATCATCCAGCTTTTAAAAATGCTAATAAGAAGATGAAAACATGTGGCAGTCAAACCATACAATTAAACAGACAGTAACAATTAGTCGTGGGAGAGGCTTGCATAAGCAGGTTTTCATATTTGCAGCTAACATGTTTTGAGTCTGTGCCCATCACCATAGAACCAGTGCTTGATATATCATTTGTAGCGTCAGTG
>NW_009205947.1:15041-22921 GCF_000690835.1 Fulmarus glacialis | reverse complement strand
TGTGTCTTCCCCTATTTCTTGAATACAATCAAGCCTATATTATTTCTGAGTTCCTGTGAGTTCCCGTGGAACAGGATTTCTTAGTAATCATCTTCAGAGCTGCTCAGTTTCTTGATTTATTGTGCTTCCACACCTTACTTCTTCAGACTTTTAGTGAAATCAAAGTTTCAGTGTTGCAAACACATTTCATCATGTTTGATGACTGATTTTGTACACTGCTATGCCATTGCATTGTTGAGTCTAATGGAACCAGAAGCAGCTGCAGCCTGAAGTGTCAGTGCTTTGCATCTTGCTTGATCCTTCTTGATAGCTTTTCTCCAGCAGGTGAAAGCCTGTACCAACTGTTAGGTTTGTTTGGTTTGTGTTTGTTTTTTTAACGGCCTCTTGGTTGAGCCTTACAGTACTGCAGTCTCTGTCTTCTCCTGAGTATATTACTTAAAGGTGTCATTCCAGCTGATGAAAACTAGACTTGGACTTCATGGTTTCAGTGCTAGCAGCAATGACTAGACATCAGCAACCAGCTCTTTCCTGTATACTCTGCGGTGAGCTTTAGGATCTGTACCTTCCTCTGGAACTAATGTGTTTTATCACAAATAATTAGTGATAAGATTTAACCTGAAACAAAAAATCTGTAAAGCAAAGCTTTTTCAGCTCGTATGATGTCACCTTTGGGAACAGTGTCTTTTTACCAGTCTGCTCAAACTGTGAAGGCAACAGATTCTCACTCTGAAAAACTGCAGTATGGGTAAAATGAGTGTGTAAAATTTTTCCTTAAATAAATAAAGAAAAAGTGTTACAAGGGATGAGCTGACCTTGAGATGTATATTAAAATGAAACTAAATGCAGAGAACCCCAGAGCTTTATAATTCATAATCCATGACCTGCACAGGAAAAAAGACCTCAGACTTGATTCCTGACTTTAGAAACTGTTTATTAATTGTTCAGAATAAACAGGAAGGAACTTAATTTTCAAGTCTGGTGATACACTTTCTGAGAAGTTGATTCTGTGTTCTGCTCTCTCTGCCCAAACTGTTTCTTCATTTTATCCAACAACTCTTTGCGGACTTTCATTTCCCAATGTACCCGTTCCCTCTCCCTTCCGTGCCAGGAGGTTGTTTACATGCTAAGTATAAAATCAGGTTCCTTTTTGTTTATTCTTCCTTGTGGCACTTCATACAGTCACCCAGTTCGATAAGGCATGTTGGTGAAAGGCACATTGCGTGATGATTGGGACACTTTCTTGGGAAATCGAAGTGGTGAATTCAAACCTGTCGGGACCGAGGTACGTATAGGGTTCAGCTTTCTTATAGCTCGGACAAGATCATTAGGAAATACTGTTACACAAAACATGTTTACAGCTCCCTTCTTTAGCATTTAATAAAGTAATTAATCAGCTTTGTGCTAAACTGTGCTGTTCCAATGAGTTAGGTGTGCTCTAAGTATACTTATCAGATTTGGCCCCTCTGGGGATCTAAGAAGTCTTCTGACACTTGTGACAGATCCTTTGTACTAAGGTTCTTACCACCTATTGTTCATCTGTTTTCTAAATCTTTTTGGTGCCAGTCCTTATGGTAGCCAGTTTACCAACAGGTGGTAGGTCTTGGACTCTTTTGGGCATGTTAACTAGGTCTAGACATCACAGCACCCCCACCAACCCCAGAGGCTCCACACGAAGACTGTATGTGCTGGAATCTGGTATCAGCTGTAGAAGAAACAAACTAGTTAGTTCGTGAAATAATAAACTTTTCTTTTCTTTGGACATTGCAGGTACACAGAGTAATACTTAATGTTTTGTAAGCATACAGTCAGCAATTTACAAGCTTGCTTGAGTCCCAGGATGGAGAACCATTCCCTAAATGATCTTTCAAATGTATGCTCTCTGCAGCTTCTAATTTTTTAACCTTATCTCTTGCTCCTGTGAGATAGACCGGAGGAATTGGCCCGAGGCCAAAATCCCACTTCCTCCTATCCCAAGAACTCTCTTTCTTATTAATTCCCAGTGAAGAGCTAAATGTCAGTGCCTGAAATCTTGTCAATACTGGGCTGGCATCATTAAGCTTTTTCTCTGTTGTGTAGCTGCACATGCTAGGGGAAACAGAGGCTGAGCCAGTTGCAACAGGTATTAAATATTCCCTCACGTGGTCTTCTGGCGGTCCCAAGAACTCTCTGGCTGTCTCTGAATCATAGTGCTGATTAGGTGGGAACTAGGTACTCACCTGGTTAGACTCAGACACACCAAGTGTGAATGGATGCCTCTACTTGTATACTGGGAAACGTTCCCGAGAGAAGGTGCTGCTTCACCCAAGAAGCTCCTTTTGAGTTCTGCAGAACGTGAGAGCCATCTGGTGCTTGAAGTCTGAACTGGAAAACTGAACTAGTCAAGTCCTCGCCAACATACTCTGAATGCCATTAGCTGTAAGCTTGTATGCAAAGCACTGACAAGATCTGTTAATGGCTTATTTTGTGTGATAATTTGTGTGTGCTCACTTGTATCTATGTGTATTTCTCTGTATGCATCGTTCCTTGTGGAAGGACATTGGTGTGCATAATTCTGTAGATGCACTGCAAGTTTGTCATTAATCGCATTTTAAGTACTTGAAAACAAATTCCACACTTTGGAAACTATAAAATGTCTTCAAACGAACAAACATTCTATCTTAGCAATGCAAGACACATAGCAGATCTGTAATTAATTAAAATAAATCAGAGGACAGGAAGTTCTATGGAGACAATTAGAACTTGCAACTGTCTAAATTTTAGAAAATATGCGAGTCCTACTAAAAAAGGAATACATTGTTTCAGCACTTGCTTGTCCATCTGCGCTACCAGATGGGTGTAACCCACTACCACTGGTTATAACCCTCAGTACAGATTAAAACACCTGTGTTCAACAGAGCTAATAATTCTGCTGACATATTATAAAGATAAATTTATTAATATTTGTAGTAAATTAAGACCTACAGATACAGGACCGTGGAAAAATCTCAGGAGTAGATCAGTGTAGAGTTTGGACATTGGCCCATAAATGAGGCTTAAGTCCAGAGATTGAATAATGAAAAGAAAACACGTATTGGATTGCTGAACTGACAAGGAGTTGTGGTGGTGCATCCCCCCCCGCTTTCCTGGGCCTCTCGTTGATCTCAGAAATTCCCATGAAACCTCGGCCTTGGTGTACTGAGTCTGGCGGTTGAGCGCTCCTTGACCGTATCAGAAACTCTGCATGGCTGAGGCTGGGAATGGCCTGGCCCAGGTGCCGTCTTATCTGACTCATAGCTCAGTTGTAACAACACCAAAACCTTCAGAATTTTAGTCACTACCGCCTTGGACTGTGGCCAGGATGGAAATTTACAGATGACTAAAGTCAATCACCTTGCGCACCTATAAATGGTGGTCCTAAGTGAGACCCTTTGAGCTCTCCTGGACTGCAGCGGGTTGCGCCCAGCATCTCCCTCTGAGTGAAACATTCCTCAGAGTTTGCAAAATCTTGAGTCTGCGATATTCGGAGGACTGTCGCTGGCTGGCACAGGACCTGGGCTGCAATACTCCTCGAAGATCAACCCTTTGCCCATTGAGAAATGCTAAGACATTTTACGTGAGTATTTCACTGAACTCGAGAGGGATTTTTATATCTTTGTATACTTACCCATCTTTGCATCCATGTGCGTGTGCATGTGTATTGATGGAAGTACCTGCTAGCAAATATAGTCTGCTAAAATCTTATGATTGTGAATGAACCTTAGGCTACTGCTAAATACATAATCTTTAGACATATACCGTTGACCAAGTCTGGGACTAGGGGTAGGTCCAGCCGGGTCTACTCTGAACCTCGTGACTCAAGGGAGGGTCTTCCTTAACCTTTTCATTCTCGGCCTCTGTATAAGTCATCCCAACTCAGTTCTAACACGATACCCTGGCTTCGGCTGGGATAGAGGTAATTTTCTTGCTAATAGCTGGTATAGTGCTGTGTTTTGGATTTAGTATGAGAATAATGTTGATAACACGCCGATGTTTTAGTTGTTGCTAAGTAGTATTTACACCAGCCAAGGACTCCTCAGTTTCCCATGCTCTTTTCCTTTGTATGCTTCATCCGTGTAGTAAGTGATAGAGTGAACCTTGCCATCGAACTCTGCTGTTGTGCTTTTATAAATTTCTATGCAAATCACTTTCAACAGTGATTCTTTGAGCTGCCTCTAAA
The DNA here is from genome assembly GCF_000690835.1 of Fulmarus glacialis. NCBI lineage: Eukaryota > Metazoa > Chordata > Aves > Procellariiformes > Procellariidae > Fulmarus > Fulmarus glacialis. Next base: position 18,726 of record NW_009205947.1, on the reverse strand, counting down.
CCACTCATTCACGACAGGAGTATAGTACACGCTGCACTGAATGAGATGTATGTAAAATAGTATGATCATATGTCATCATCTCGTAACTTAAAACATACAAAGTGCAATTGTGTGAACATCCTTAGTTCTGGCACTTCCAATCATCTCTGTACCTGCAAAGAATCATCAAAAAACAAAGCCTGCTATAGAACATGCAAAGAAGAGCGATACATGAATAAAAATTATCTTAAATAAAGATAAGCCTAATGATTCTCATAGGTTTGACTGAAGTTCATGAAGTCATACCCAAACTAACTTTAAGCCAGCTTGCTCATGTACAGATAACAGTACAGCCTTGGCAGAATAGGCATGGATTAACTGCTCAAATTTCATCCAGCTTTTTGCATAACTTTTACAGCAGATACCGACTCTGCTGGCCTAGCTTCAGCTGGTAAGCTGGTAAGCCAACCTTAATCTTGAGATCAGAAGCCAAAATGAATCGCCAATTTCACATCAGGTTGCATAACCAAAGCAAATCCTGTAATCCTCAAACAGTGGAACATTTGGAACTTTATCATATTATTTACTCCTGGAAGAATTTTGTTCTTGAAGAGTAAATTGCTAATACCTGCAATAGGAAAAATGAAACAAAATATCTGCTGTGTCAACAGAGCATGAAGAAATAATTTCATTTTTCTGTGAGGGACTGGAGAACAAGAATTCACAAGTAACAACTTGTTGCTCCAGAGGTTTGTAACTGCTAACTTGTCACCACATTTAATTAATAAGGTGACAACCCACCATTTTCTTCCTACTCACAGTTTGGCTGGCAGAGAATGAAGATACACTTGTGTGTGCGTAGATATTACAAGTGCAAGGTGGTTGCATAACAATGACAAAATATTTTAGAATTCCTAGGCATTGCGTGGCTAGCTATTTTGGCATGCGATGGCAATTATCTTGGCATCTGTGTTTAGCAAAGGTGGATCTGTCCTAATAAGCAATGTAACAGTTGAGCTGAGATTTTTTTTCCTTCGTGTTTTGGATATTCACAGAAATTATTTTGGCAGCTTCCATGCTGTTTACATACTTTCTCCCCAAATTCCAAGTAAACAAGTTGATTATTTATGTGATTACAAAAAGGCAAAAACCACTATGTCTCTGTCTTCCCTCAATATAGCCAAATGCTTCTCAGAAAGGAACTTTATAGAATATAGTTTAGAGGACAGTCAGTTATATTTGTGTGGTACTCCCTCACTGCATCTGTGTTGCCAGTCTCAGATACTTACAGGTATCTGCTCACATTTCTGTACTTCCCTTGTGTCAGGCATTTCCCTTTAAAATCAGATTTGTAAGTACACCCAATTCCCTCCTTCAGATTTTACAACCAAATCCACAGCTAGTGGTTGCCTATACACATAATCTCATGATGATTACTACTCATCTCAGAAGTACTGAAAGTATCTTCAATCTCCAGAGGCGTTGCGGGGGCATTTTATCTGTTCTGTGATGCTGATTTTGTGTGTATTATGTGGATATGCGTATGCACATTGCCGATTACGCATACATTGCAAGCTTTAAAATGTTTTTTGCGGCGGTGAGTTTTTATTCTTTGACGTAAGAAGAGAACAAAAATTCTTACAACGTAAGAAGAGAACAGCAAAACAAGCATACCAATTAATGGGTTTAAAAAAAAAAAAAAGATGAAAAATACATCATATTCCCAAGTAATAGCGATTGAAAATTAATCAGATCATGCTAATCTTACCATATTATTTCTTGCCTAGATTCTAATGTACAAATAGCTAGTAAATAGTTAATTGAAATACACTTTGTCTGCATACCAGTTAACTGTATTCAAGAAAATATTTTAATAGCCTTTTATAAAGTTTACAGTGTGGTTCACCATTTTACTTGATGATGGAAAAGAGAAAATACCATAACCAAAAAATCCTAGTGCACAGTGGAAGCCTTCTTCCATGTGGTACCAGGTCACTTTTACATTGTTGTCCTCTAACCGCTTCTTGTACAACAATCCGTCATCTCTGAGCACATCATGCTCACAGGTAATTATGCAGGTATCAGGTAGGCGGCAAACAACAGTATCTTCCGCTAACAGTGGGGAAAATCTTGTCTCAAACAGTTCTGTTGTTTCTTCATGGACTTGAGGTAAAAATGAAGTGGGTAACGGCGGTTTATAGCCCAGTTTAAATATCTCTGGAATAAGATCTGGATATATCCATTTCCTATACTTCAAATTCATCTTCTCGGGAACATGGGAACCTGCTAAAATAGCTTCCTTCATAGAGCAATCCTTTTTCAAGTACTTCAGAATAAAACGGACTGTATGTTCCCGGGACAAGAAGCCAACGAAAGCATTTTTCTGGTGAGATGGCAGATTAAAGTTCAATGCTTGGAGAAACGGATAGATCAGTACCTGGGCACGTATCTTTGGGATATCTCTTCTGTTTACCAGTTCTTGGCAAACACTAGCAGTAAAAGTGCCCCCTACACTATCCCCACAAAGAATAATCCGATCAGAATCCACGCCGTAGTTTTCTGCAGTCTTCAAAAAGTGTACAGTAGCAGTGAGACAGTCCAAAGTTTGGGCTGGATACTTATGCTCAGGAGATAAATGATACCTGAAATGTACAAAAGACAGCAATTACTACAGATACATATATTTGTAAATTGCTTGAATGTGTCATCTTAAATGCATCCATGGATTATACATTTGCAAAAACTCACCAAAACCAGTATTACTTATTTAGTTTAACGTTTTGCATGCTGAAGCAAACCAGAAGCTTCCTCTCCCATTTCTGCCAAAATATAGAGACCATTAATCATTGAGGTTTATTCTCGCATAATTGAAGAGCATGAGGGCTTGAGTAGTGGAGTCCAATCACCCACATTATGCAAAGCCACACATTTACTCAATTCCTGATCTGAGTGCACCTGCCTGGGAAATGAAAGTTCATGCCAGCAGGGAAGTCTGCAATTCTCTCATTTGGGCTGACCTTGCATGTATGTGTAGCTATGAGTCAATCATGCTTACCCACAAGATCCAACCAAGTTCTGGCTCCTGAGCTTTTTTGCACTGGGGAGACTGATTATTGTATTATTATATATTAGTACAGTATTGTATGTTATTATTACATTTTAATATAAAAAGAATAATTTAATAATATATTATATTATAAACCACCATACAGTAAATGTACTGTGGTGACAAAATAGCTTCCTGTAGACAATTCTTTCATTTATTTTATTAATTGGAACAAGTGAATTACAGAGGAGTGATGTTAAAGTAACAATCTCTTTGTTTATTTCTTAACTAACAACTTATTTTCATATGATGAAAAGCAAGGCAGGCATAACAGTCAGATACCCAGTCAAGTTAAAGTGTTGTAATTTGATTCCAATGACATATAAGAGTACGTTGAGACTACATTTTTAACAGCCATGGTTCTTTATTCTCAGTATTCGTGGTCTTAGGGCTTTTTGGATGTCCTGGTTTTGGCTGGGATAGAGTTAATTTTCTTCCTAGTAATGGGTATAGTGCTGTGTTTTGGATTTAGTATGAGAATAATGTTGATAACACACTGATGTTTTAGTTGTTGCTAAGTAGTGTTTACCCTAGTCAAGGACTTTTCAGCTCTGACAGGTGCACAAGAAGCTGGGAGGGAGCATAGCCAGGACAGCTAAC
>NW_009205947.1:1912-14921 GCF_000690835.1 Fulmarus glacialis | reverse complement strand
CCAAGTAACCGTTACGCGTGATGGAGCCCTGCTTTCATGGAGATGGCTGAACACCTGCCTGCCGATGAGAAGTAGTAAATGAATTTATTATTTTGCCTTGCTTGCGTGCACAGCTTTTGCTTTGCCTATTAAACCTTCTTTATCTCAACCCAATAAGCTTTCTCACTTTCACCCTTCCGATTCTCTCCCCCATCCCACCGGGGGGGAGTGAGCAACCAGCTGTGTGGGGCTTAGTTGCCAGCTGGGGTTAAACCACGACACTGGAGAAGATTAAGTTTAGTAAGGAAAAGATAAATACTACAAAGGTAACAGTGCAGACATTCTCTCTTAATCCTTCACTGTTTGCTGAGGCACACTGCTTCTGCTTTTCTGTTTTTTCACTGTTCTGTGAAATTAATTCAATGGATTCATAAAGTAAACATCCTAATAACCAGGGAATGAAAGGGTATCAATATTTTATTTCAGAGTCACTTTAAACACATCGTGACTTACCCAGACGAGATATGGAATATGCAATTCATTCTCAAAACCAGTTCCTCCCAACTTAATAAAATTATTTAGTAAAGAATTTTTTCTTGGAAGAATTTGTTGGAAACTAAAGTTTCTTCATACCATCAGCTATTTTCCATAAGCAAAACGTCTTTAAAATGAAGCAGTGGTCCATGCAGTTTTAAAAAAAAAATTACATTTTAGACTTACTATTTACTCTTTAAAGTCATCCCCAAAGGCCCCTAATTGTTAAAACCTGAAATTGGGAAAACAGCTTATAATTCCTTATTATTGAACAAAGGCAATGATTTTTATGGTGATAATGATGTAAAACAAAAAAATCTCTTTGTTCTTCTGAAAATAGCTGGCATACATACTACTTTTGTAACTTTATAAACCTGTATCAGGTATTTCTCATTGTCATTTCATGGCATATGCTTGCTCACACATATCAACAACATAGGGGCAGACAACACTAGAGCTCAGTTTCTTTTCTTATATTCAAAGAAATGTAAGTACAGAATGGGCATTGTTCGGGGGGGGGGTGGGCGAGGGGGAGTAAGGGGGGGAAGCAGTGGAACCATCTAATTTTGGGAGTAACATTGGGTGGAGCTCACTTACCCAACAGACACAACCACTGAATCAGATTTTCTGGCTATGTACCGGCATATTCTTTCATGACTTCCTGAAGAACAGATGTTGTTAATGTAGTTAATATCATAGAATACTTGAAGCAATATCATCCCTTATTTTTTTATGACATATTGCCATGATTGCTTATTTAGTGAGCTACCCAAATTTTCTCTAGGATAAAAATAATCTAGACTTTTGATCATCAGGACACACTGTAAAGTTCATACATTTAGGGGGATTGTTGATCTGTAAGGAAAACAAGGAATTATTATTATGATTATTACCATTAGACAAGGGGCAATGGTTTTAAACTGAGAGAGGGTAGAATTAGATGGGACATAAGGAAGACATTTTTTATGATGAGGGTGGTGAGACAATAGAACAGGTTGCCCAGAACAAGATCATTGCCCCATCATTGGAAGTGTCCAAGGCCAGGTTGGATGGGGCTTTGAGCAACCTGATCTAGTGAAAGATGTCCCTGCCCATGGCAGAGGGGTTGGACTAGATGATCTTTAAGATCCCTTCCGACCCAAACCATTCTATGATTATTATGCACAATTGCTTAGAGTGGTTGTAAGGGATAAAATAGCTTGAGATCTTTGTAAAAGCTTATTACATTGTTTTAAGTAACTGTGAGTCTGACACTGACTTAGGTACGTCATACCATTTTGCTGTGGAAATGCTAATTGTGGTACTATAGCTAAGTCTAAATGAATTTTTTATTTGAAGCAGAGATTTGACTATTTTCTGAAGAATGAAGGGTGCAGACGGTATGCCCCCTGTGAAATCAGTATGTTTCTGTGTGGCTAATTCAGGCAGAAATCTAAGGCATCCAAATAGTCTTATAGTAAATTGTCTAATTATATAATTATTCCAGGATAAGGTTGTGGGCAGAAATATGCCTCTTTTAATGTATTTAAAGATACATTGAGTTTTTCTTCAACCTTAATTCTGAATTTGCTGCATTTAGAAGATTTGGTTTACAGGTATTTGCTCAATGATGTGTTCTTTCAATTACAGAATTCTAACACCAGTTAATATGTGTGCATGTCTACTGCCTGTAGAAACAGTATCTTTTAGAACTTTTTAAATTACGTGTTTGCAATTATCTGCTTTCTCTAATAAATTAAACTGGAAAAAAAGACAACATAACTAAAGTACATGGGCCATGGACACACATTTTAAAATGGCTGCTATAGGCCACTTGAATTGCCATGAACACTGTTTATAGAAGGCCCAATAAACATGCTGCAGTTAGGGATCAAAGGGAAGAATGCAGGTGTTAATAACTTCTGTCAGGTTTTCAGACAAAAAAAGAATTTATTTCTTTAGCAGCACCACTTACTGTAAGGAATATATATGCTATAAAGAGTGCTATATCCTATAAAAATAATTTAGATACTAAATAAGGGCAGATTAGAGAGTTTTAAAAGTAAAAATAAACATTAAGTGCTTTCTATCTGTCAATCTCTCAAACTAAGCTTCAGTCACTTTTTAGGTTCAGGAGAGTTTTTAAAAATATATAGTTAACAATCCTAAATAATCATATTTTCTCTTTCAGTTCCTTACTGATGCTTCCGAACATCCCGCATCCTCCATGGAAGAAGATGACTCCTCTCCTTTTGCTTCCAGATGGTACTCTTGGGAGGTAAATCCTCACTGGCACCTCATCAAAATGCAGATCCTTTATGAAGAGCTTTGAATCCCTGCATGCCGGCAGTCCGTCAACAATCAACCTCATAAGTATGTGCTCCTCAAAGATACCCAAACTTTCTAAGTTCTTTGCCTAGATAGATATAACAGGAAAAATGAGAAATTAATGTAGGGAATTCAAATCTTCCCACTCTGTAAAGGCCACAGGCTACCTTTTTCTATACTATATTTAGGATAATTGTATTGGTTATTTGCTACTTTATAGGATTACCACAAATAACGCTAGTGGCTTTGTGATTTCAGTTATGAAAGTGAGAATGTACATCTTCATGATTTAAGGTACCATTATTTCTGGAAGAATGTTGTAATACTTGTTCCATGAAATGTATTACATAAATATCTTCTAATATCTGTGATCTGGATTTACCACAAGTAACATCAGGCATTTGCTTAGTATGGAAGTTAGGAGTCATGAGGCCTGAGGCTTCTTTTCTAATCAGTGAAGAGAAAAAGACATTTCTTGAGTTCCAATTTCAGGTGTGTTGAATCATGCTCTGGAGATGTCTGTTCATCTCCATTGATTATAAAGGGAGGCTGCGTACTTCAGATGCCTCAGTTAAAGTATTTAAGGTTAGGTGAGATGAAAATGTCCCTACATGACAGCATTTAGTATGCAGGGAGAAAAAGCCTCATGCCAGTTTGTGTGCAGGATTCAGTAACTTACTGGTCGTGGGTCATCTCCATGCCACAAAGTCAGTGAGAACAAGCTTTAAGAAAATCATTAGTGCCTATAATCAATAATGAAAGGCTGCTGGCCTAAATGAAGAACTGATGAAAATGGTTCTGAATCTTATCTCCTTCTCCATCTGTGAAACTGTTGCCTTTATCAAGATCTCACAGGTATTCATGAAATGGTTCTGCAGTCAGTTTCTTACATCTAATCGGGGAAAACAAATATTCTGAAGGGGAGATTTGTTAAACGTATCAAAACATTTTCTTATCCAAGGCCAGTCAACTGCTGATAATTAAGATAGCCTGAAGATCACACTGGAATTCTCCTTTGTTTTGAACACGTGTTGTAATAGATGCATTTCCTGCTAGGGACAACATTTCCTTCCCATTAAATGGTGACTTAATTGCCCTTAAGGACTATTATAATTCATTCTTCTGGAATGATTATAATCATCGCAAGCAATTTGCAAATTGTATTGTTCTCTTCTCGGCAACAGAAATCTCCATGTACACTGCTGTATCAATGTCTTATAAACTAATGGCCAGATATGCTTTTGTAAGTTGTTCTTTCCAACCTTGTGTATCTGGCCTTTAATTTAGATCTGCTCTGCCTATCTCAGAGACAATGCAAATATTGACCTTAGTAATTTTGCTGTGAAAGAATGCCAAAGTAAGACAAAGAGGCAGAACTTTCTTAAACACATGATCCCAGCTACCATGTACATATGAAGCCAAATCTCATGTAGTTCAAGTGTGTTGCAACTCAGTTCCTCCCCAAGGCCTTTCTCAAATAGCACAGATTCTTTCTTCCTAATAATCTAGACCAGGCTGCAATAAACAAGTTGGATGAGGAGAAAGAAAGAAACCACCGTGAGCCATGTAAGAGAGAGAAAATCATTTAGAAACAAAGATGGGAACCTAGAGATGATCTGGAGTTTTTTCATAACACTCTGTGCTACAACTGCCAGCAGTGCTTGGCGTGTTTTAAGTCCCAGTTCCTAGAGACAAATGAATAGATATAGTTCTTGCCTTACATTTAAAAACGCACATTTTTAGGTATCATGGCAAAGGGGAAAAAGAATATAAGAGCCACGGCAATCGTGGCAGAAACCACAGGATCAATATAACCTTCCTCAAACAGCAATTTTTAAAAACTCTCATGACTCTCAAGTCAGTCTTTTTGTCAGAGTTATGATTTTGGAATGGTTGAAGTTGGCAGGATTGCCATACCATGTTTATTTATTCTCATCTGTACTTTCTAACATCCCTGAGTTTTTACAGAGCTTTCAAATAACAGATAGTAATATATATGATAAACTTGGTATCAGAGCATTCTATCTAAATATCCTCTTTCCTTTCCTTATCTTAGGAGCTCCTGACATCACAGAGGTATCCAAATTCAGGGAAAACACTGTCATGAAGGAGAATGGGGAATTTGGTATGTATTCTGTTGAAAAACTTCTTGATCAATAATTACAAAATACTTCAGAACCAATAACAATACACTCAAAAAGTAAAAGGTATGAATATTCCTAGACAGATGTGATAGTGTGTGTAGGTGAAGTATATTATATAAGCCAGGTTCTAAAATGTGTATATGTGTAAGAGAAAGCGGATCCAGATCAGCATGTCAGCATACCTTTTCTTGTGAAATAGGGTCTTTGAAAAGCTATTTGCTGGAACACTTAAATTCTGGCACAAACTGGCTTTTTATGTGGAAGATCATGTGGGGACCAGGTTTTTACTTTAAAAATAATTATGAAATCACATACCAACTAGCAAACAACACTCAACTTGAGCTTCATGGACTTTAAGACTACATTAGACAGTCTTTATGTCAGTCACTTTGAAGTGTTATGTTTTGCCAGCTGAAATAATTATCGTCAAAGCTTTATATCAGAGTGCAACATGCACAGTAATATATATATATAACACAAAAATGCAGATCTGTATGAACAGATTAAAACAAAAGCTAGGATGTGAGCTAGGAGGCTTTCTCTCATCTCTTCCATTTGGGATTGTCATTGGTTTCTTTATGACAGAATATGTAGATAGATGCAGCCGGAGCATCGCACGTATGACACCTATGCTGTATAAGGTACACATTTAACGGTTGATGCAGCTTTTGTAAGACATATCGCAAGTAAGGTGGAAGAAAAGAGGAAAAGACTGTCCTGTATTGCAGAAAAAAGAGGTCTTTACTGCAACATACAGTACAAACAGACGCATCACTGGCAGAAGAAGAGCAGCATTCATCAGAATGAGCAAGATATGTTCACTGCATGTGTGCAATGCACAAAGCATCATGCACTTTATAAGAAACTTGTGAATTCCTCACTATGAGGGCTACTTCTGTGAGGATAAGTATAAACCTAGAAATTCACCAAAAGTACCAACAGATGTCTGAAGGTTTTTGAAAGAAAATTAGGTATTGAATGGATTCAATGCATAGCAAATGGTGAAATGCATCTTTAAAACTATCCAGAAAAAGGAAGCTGAAATTTCTGGAACATATTATCAATGAAGAGAGAATACATACTATTTCATAACAGCCACTTAGAAGCTGTAAAAACGGGTAAAAAGAATCATCTGAAAGAATCTTTTCATCCAACCAAGTATAGAAACATAGAGAACTTAATAACATACAGTCATATTATTATATTACAGTCATATTATTATATTAAGTTTATATATAGCTTAACAAGAAAAGCAGTATGAGATACGTAAGGACACCAGACTCTTCTTTCATGCCAGCCAATGCAGAAAGGTACATGGAGCCTAGGCTATTGGAGAACCAGGGACAATTACTGGATTTGGTGAATGCTGCTATGTAAGTTCAAGCAACCCACATAAGTCTTTAATAGACTCTAGTGCCCCAAATCACCTTTCAGGATGTGGGCCTTAGTTACTACGTTCATTATGTATAACTAGAGGATTAGAGAATATCCTTACTTGAGATGAGCTCCACACAAACATTAATGAAACCACTCTGTGGTTTTCCTGCAGGCTTTCTTTTGACATGTTACATGCCAGACGTGACAGGGCTTAGGCTGCTCTTATGTACTCCTGTTGCCTTCTTTGAAAGCTTTTTGGGCAAAACCTGTTTCTTTCTCTGATGGGAAAGCACACAGCACAGTGAGTCTGGCTTACAAGTACTTATATAATAAGTGATAAAAAGTCTAGCTGAACCTGCTTTGGCCAGGAGGTTAGATTAGATGACCTCTGGAGGTGCCTTCTAACCTACGTGATTCTATGATATTTAACTAAGACACAGTAATCTAGTCACTGCAGAAATAAGAACAGAATCATGGGTAAGAAAATTACTGCAGATAGTTCAAAATTTGGGAAATTACCTTAAATATATCAAAGTGCGTTGAGATACAGAAGGTTTGGTTATTATTATTCATGTAAATGATATCCACATCCCTCCTGTCACCCACAATCATTTCATTATAGAAGGCGATCAAATTACAATTGCAGCATAAGAATGCATATCTCAGTATTTAAAAGAACTCACCTCGTACTGGCTGCTTTTATATACAGTAATAGAATACCAATCAAACTTTGGCCTTTAAATCTGTGTTACTGTGTAGTTCTCATTACACATAGTTGCAATATTTAGATGCATATCTTCATAGTTCTACTCAAGTTTTTCCTTTCCTGAAAATCACAATATCACAGAGCATGATAAACTCACCAGAATTTCCATCAGAGTATATACGCAATGATATAAGCAGAGCTTTGATGGCTGGTCAACATCAGGTGGAATCTCTGCCTTGAAGGAATTATGATAAGTTGCAATTAAAACCAGTAATACAAAAGCAACTAGAATTCCTGCTATTAAAGCCAGAGCATAAAAGCATTCCATTTTTCTTTGGTGGGAATAGTTTATTAGAGAACTGTTTGATATGTTTCCATCAATATTTATATCCTCCAGACTGACTCCACAGAGAAGTAATTTGCATACCAAAATTCCTCCACCCTCCTACAGATAAGGCTGACAGATGCTAGAAGCATCCAAACATCCGGCTATTGCAACTTTGTTTAGCATGGTCAAAGTAAATACGTAGAAGACTCACATCCAGGAAATGTCATTATTTTGTATATTCCAAAGTTGCAAATGAACTTTATTTTTTATCTGGTTTAATTGTATTCTGCTTTATGTGCCTGAAAAGCTATATGTGATTTTTTGCAAGTGTACTAGTTAGTGTAATGAAAGATACTACCTCTACTTAAGAACCCATGGAAGATTGGCAATGCTGAACTCCAGTCTCCATATTCAGGAACTGAAATGGTTCTGTTCTTGGAATAGGTCTGAAGTATGATTTTAAGGCTTTTTGCTTAGTGCTGATCTTTTTTTCCCTGCTGTATTGCTGAGGCAGACAGCCAGCCAGAACAGTTAGAACGGACATTCTGAAGTACATCTAAAGGAATTTTGCTTTTAGAGATTCATATAGAGCTATCAGTTATCTGGAAGTTCCCTACCTGAGTGTGCAGCAAGGGACTCTGGGCTCACCAATGGTCCAGTGATATCAGAGGGAAACTTCCCCTTGAATTGATTCATTCTGATTCATTCTAAAGAACAGATTTTGATGTCTTTACAACTTCACAGTTTGCTACATTTGCCAAGACAACTCTACGTTATCCTTTGTTGTAATTTAGGCTCTGATTAGACCATATGGCTAGCCAAATGATTGTACCAATAGAGGTGATGATCACCAAGGAATGGGTGACCAGGTGCAACTCCATGTATTTCTGTCCACCATGTGACTGGACAAAACTTGTTTGGGTAAAAGTAAAAAGTGAACAAACATCAGTTCAGCTTGACATAATCAGTACAACCTATGCTTATCCCCTCTGAAATATTTCTTTATCCCCACTAATCTCCCAGATATTGCATTTTAAAACCCCTGCGTTATAAAAGCTTGTAATCGTGGTCATAGAAGAGAAATACCCCTTTTTATGAGCCATAAGATTCTGCATTTGGCTAACAAACCTGTAGTGGTATTCCCTCAGAAAGTGGGATCTTGACTAAAAAAAGGTGAGTCCTTTCTAGCTTTTCTTATACCCTTAAAAGAAGCAGATGAAATATATCTGCTTAGAAAAATCCCATTTATGCAAAATATGCATTACAGGAAAGAGCGAGAAACTTTAATGTGAATTAGTCAATAGGGTAAACAAATATTTAGCTGTGTGGAATGAGAGTAAACAACATGAGTCATAAGAGAGAAAGTACTGGATGATAAGAATGACCAGACTGGATTCTTAAGAGAATAGGTCTAATTGTTAACTTCAGTGGAAGTCAGCAAGTACAACTGATTGAATTATGTGGTTTAAAATTAAAATAAATAAATAAATAAAAGGTGTTAAGGGTAAGAAAACCAGGAAATCCATGTAGGTTATAACATGGAACTCTCGGCTTAACTCAGCAGGCCTGGATCTTGTGATCATAGTAGGCATCTTTCCAATACTGACTCAAATTATTTGACTAAGCTGGGGAATAATTGATCTCTTTCATCACTGTGAGGTGCAGGACGCTTAACTGAGCCCCTCCCAACTTCTAACTCCGTCCAGACCTGTGGGCGTACGCTAACTTGAATGTTTTTTTAAAAAAAACAACATAAATTAATGCAAAAATTAAGGCTACTTTTATATTCTGAGAAGGAATATCTAGGTTGGGATTTAATGAGTTTTACTAATCCATCCTAAAATTAATAGGTTTTAAGTTCTGAATGTCCCCATATAAACATACTTTTAAATATGACAAGTGAAAGTTCAGAGACATTTGTTCCTTATTAATTTTTAGTTCTCTTTGTGGTGGACTTAAACACCCCACTGATACTATCATCTGAGGATATCATGGAATATCCAGATTTCCCCTCATAAAAGCTGGATGTCAAAATACAATTACATTCTGCCAAATCACTCAGGAGCTCCCAATATACATGGGTTTTTTCCCATGATATCAAGACTTTCAGACTAGCAACCAAGCATCTAATGATAGATTGGAGAGGAAGTAGGAGTCCTATGAAGAGGCGTTCTTGGACTTTGGGGTTGGTTGGTTGGTTTAGGGGATTTTTTTTTTATCAAATAGTGTTGGACAATGTTTAATTGGAGGGCAGGAATGTGTGTTCTGAAAAAACATCTCTGTTAATTATTTTGCAGGTCAGCTTCTAGGAAACATCTGGATTTATGCATGCTACTGTTAAAACGGATCTTTGTTCCTCCAAAGAATCAACTGATCCTCATTGGCTGTGCCATTGAGCATATCAGGAAAAATAAAATAACTTTTGAAAAGGCAGCAGTCCCCATAAATGAGTTAAAGGATCAGTTGGCCTTTGGAAGCCCTGTGTTGTTTACCCCATGTATCATTAGCTCCAATGTCCTCCTCCAGAACTGCTCTTCCCTTAAAAAGATTAGTGATACCAATCTGTAGGGGTAATGTCAGTGATTCAGCAAGAATGAGCAAATTGACTTTCTGCTAGCAGTGAGTAATGTTCTAGGAATATCCAGATAAATTATTAAAAATCCAAACCTTATCCTTGCTCAGACCATCATCAAAAATGCTGTGGGTTCTGTTTGAATGAAGAACCCAGCATCCCTCTGTGCCTTCTCTTAGCTCAACTGAATCTCTCCAGAGATCTTATTTTCCCATCATCAATTTATAATTGATCTTATTCCCCCACATCAACTCATACACCTAAAGCTGATCCATCTTAGCCTTCCAACCAAAAACGTTTGCCTTTGACAACAGCATTCTCTTCCTAACATTCCTCCTCTTTTTGGCTTCCTTTCTAGAATTGTCAAGTTTGAAGAAGCTTGTGACAGTTAGAGGACTTGAATTATTTCACCTCTGTATGTACTAGTGAACCACTAGCTCTGAAAAGAAATTATAGCTGCCTGTAATGAATTCTTTTAAAAAGACATTGTTAGAAGGGATTCAGAGAATGTTTTATCTAGAGATTTTTCCTAAGCTAGTTTACAAACTTCCAGTGCAAACTTCTTTACAGGCATTAGCCTACTGTTCTGTTTTTGTCAAAATCCGTATCACGTTGGTTTAGTAAGATTTCAGTTCAGACTCTTGAAACAATAAGCTTCTCTAATTTTGAGGGCCTTATGGACTTAATTCTTCTGCCTCCCTAGTTCCTTCCGTGTCTTAGAAGTTTTGTCAGGACTGAGGAATTAGTCAGAAGTAATGGTAAATACTGACTGGCAAAAAAGTGAGGTGATTGTACTAAAGAGAACATAAGATGAGTCAATCAATTTAATAAAATGTAGTCACTCCATTCCTGTTTACATGTGGTATTTTTTCACTGTTCTCTCTTCCAATATGAAGAAGCAGGCTAACAGATTGAGACAGATTTGGCTTCTAATTAAAGATAGGTGAGAAAAAAGAATTTCACCTCTGTATGTACTAGTGAACCACTAGCTCTGAAAAGAAATTATAGCTGCCTGTAATGAATTCTTTTAAAAAGACATTGTTAGAAGGGATTCAGAGAATGTTTTATCTAGAGATTTTTCCTAAGCTAGTTTACAAACTTCCAGTGCAAACTTCTTTACAGGCATTAGCCTACTGTTCTGTTTTTGTCAAAATCCGTATCACGTTGGTTTAGTAAGATTTCAGTTCAGACTCTTGAAACAATAAGCTTCTCTAATTTTGAGGGCCTTATGGACTTAATTCTTCTGCCTCCCTAGTTCCTTCCGTGTCTTAGAAGTTTTGTCAGGACTGAGGAATTAGTCAGAAGTAATGGTAAATACTGACTGGCAAAAAAGTGAGGTGATTGTACTAAAGAGAACATAAGATGAGTCAATCAATTTAATAAAATGTAGTCACTCCATTCCTGTTTACATGTGGTATTTTTTCACTGTTCTCTCTTCCAATATGAAGAAGCAGGCTAACAGATTGAGACAGATTTGGCTTCTAATTAAAGATAGGTGAGAAAAAAGAAGGGCAGTTAGTACAAATGACAAAATCTAATGTACTAAAATGACTAAGCAGTTGAAAGAAATACCACATTCTTGGTGTTGCATCCCTTTGTCTGAATTCCAGGTAGCAGCTACATGCACTTTGAAAACACTGTACTTCTGCTTATAAAGACAATTATTTTTACATATATTGAGTCTAGAAAGGGACGTAATCTAGAATTTTGAATTACTCAGTAAGACGTTTGTTGTATCTTTATTCATGGTAGTGATTTGTTGTGAGACCCTGGGAAAGCAGAAAGCCATCCAAATATAGCTTTTCGCACAAGGCTGGACACAGACTGTTTTCTGTCAAGGCCGGAAGTTAAACAGAAACCTGGTCCCTATGAGCTTAGTCCATGGCAAAACTCCACTTGTAAGGCAACAGTATCAGACTCTTAATACTTAATAGCATATAGAAGGGCAGTGTGAAATCATAGAACCACTGGGACACATTTCAAATGGAAAATGTGAACTCAAGGGAAGAATGAAATGAAGAAGCACAAAAATTTAGCTCTTGATTTATCCAAATCTGACCGCAGTACTTCATGTAACAAAAAACAGATCAGTTTGGCAAAAGGTTTTCCTTTTTTAAAGGAGATTTAGTTTTAATCTGTGATAGTGATAGATTGTCCACAGTCAAGAACCCTGCACTGATGTAAAAAATTGGTATTGCTTGACACCCTAGTAACACAAACTTTCCATTGTGTAACAGTGCTGTTCTGTGTTCCTAGTTTTTTCACATCTGCTTACCAATGCACTTTATATATTTGGGTGGGCTTTTTAAAATTGCAAACACAGAATTTTTAGCCCAAATGGCTTTCAGACATGCCTTGAGCATGCTTTTAATTTCCAGCTCCTTTTCCTTTCAAAAGTTCTTGCAGTTTAGCAATTTCATTTGCACGAACAGACTTCCAAGTTTGCTAGGAACTTGGCTGCAAAGGCTCTATGAACAAACTTAGAGTTCTGCCAAATTTAGAGGGGCCAGGTGTGACGGCGGCAGATTTAGACACGGTGTAACCGCCACCAGCCATCAGCTCCGGTGCAGGTGCATCCCGCAGCGGAGTGGCGGATTGCGGCATACAGGGGGGTTTTCTGAGCCGGCGAAACCCCAGGGGAGCACAGAGACCTGTGGGGAGCCAGCAGCTCCCCACGAGGGCGGCTGACGAGGTGTGCGCGGGGCCAGGAGTAATGGCAGCTACCCCCCACTCCCACAAAAGGCAGC
The DNA here is from genome assembly GCF_000690835.1 of Fulmarus glacialis. NCBI lineage: Eukaryota > Metazoa > Chordata > Aves > Procellariiformes > Procellariidae > Fulmarus > Fulmarus glacialis. The sequence goes on along the minus strand of NW_009205947.1, from coordinate 2,227 downwards.
CACAGGGAGCACTGCGACCAGGGCGTGGTGCGGCAGCTAGGGCGTGGCGCAGCAGTTTGCGCGGGAGGGCGCGCAGGGAGGGCGCCTCTTCGAAGGAGGGGCATTCCACGGGCCGAGTAGGAGACTTGGCGTACACCGGGCACCGTCTGTGACCATCTGCACAGGTCAAGGGCACTCAGCCTCCCTGACCCTCAAGGCAGAATGGTGGGCGCTCGTTTGAGAGCAAAAGCTGCAGCTCCAGCTGGGGGATCTGCACCAGCGGTGCATCTACCCCAGCGGTGGCCGATGCCTCCATGCAGATGGAGCCACTGAAGG
>NW_009205947.1:0-1806 GCF_000690835.1 Fulmarus glacialis | reverse complement strand
GGTGTGCCAAGGGGGAGGACCTCCGGCAGCGGGTGGCTGAGCTGCAAGAGGCGGTGAGAAGGCTGCGCAACATCAGGGAGGTGGAGAAGGAGTTAGATAGCTGGTTCCAAGCGAAGTCTGCAGCGGACTCACAGCCCACAGGCTAAACAGCCAAAAACTCCCCCACCAGCACACGCAGAAGGGAGGGGGGCCAATGATGCAGAAGAATGGGCGGTTGCAATGGCAAGGACCAGCAGGAGGAAGAGACTTCCCCCAAAGCCTGAGGTGCCCTTGCAGAACCGGTTCACTGCTCTGCAGAGTGAAGAGGAAAGACCCACCATATCAAGAGAGATGCTGGAGCTGAGAAAGGCAGCCCAATCTGCCCCTCGTATAACAACCAACACAACTAAGAAAAGGCGATGGGTGATACTAGTAGGCAACTCTCTTCTGAGAGGTATGGGGGCACCCATTTGCCAACCTGACGCACTCTCTAGAGAGGTGTGCTGCTTTACCGGGTGCTCATATCACCGAGAGGCTACCAAGCCTCGTACAGTCCACTGACTATTATCTGCTGCTGCTGTTTCATGTGGGCACCAGTAATACAGCCAGGAGCAGTCTGAGGAGTATCAAGAAGGATTACAGAGCCCTGGGAGTGACAGTAAGGGAGCCTGGATTTTTCATCAATCCTCCCGTTAAAAGGAAAGGGCTTGAAAGGGCCAGTTGAATCTGGCGAATCAACAGATGGTTAAGGGACTGGTGTTACAGCCAGGGGTTTGGCTACTTACATCATGGGACTCACCTTGAGAAACCTGGTCTACTGGGGGCTGATGGGGTCCATCTGTCAGAGAAGGGGAAGAGCATCTTCGGTCATAGGCTTGCCAAGCTGGTGAAGAGGGCTTTAAACTAAAGTTGTCGGGGGAGGGGAACCTCAATCCATCCCACTCCTACCAGTTTTATGCCAGTGCCAGCAATAGATGCCCAGAGCCTGGAGAAGGATCACAAGTCAGCAGGAGAGCGCCTGAAGAGCAGCACAAAGGAACCCCAGCCAGTAAGACAGCTTCATCAGGGGCCCAACTTAAATGCCTCTATGCAAACGCACGTAGCGTGGGGAATAGACAAGAGGAGTTAGAGACGTGCGCACGCCTGCAGGGCTACAGTCTTCTTGGCATCACAGAGACGTGGTGGTATGGCTCCTATGATTGGAGTGTTGGAATAGAAGGATACAGGCTCTTTAGGAAGGACAGGCAGGGGAGACGAGGAGGGGGTGTTGCCCTCTATGTCAATGACCAGCTGGAGTGCATGGAGCTCTGCCTAGGCATGGATGAGGAGCCGACTGAGAGCTTATGGGTCAGGATTAAAGGGAGGGCAGCGACAGGTGACATCACGGTGGGGGTCTGCTCCAGGCCACCTGACCAGAAAGACCGAGCAGATGAGGCCCTCTATAGACAGATAGGAGCAGCCTCATGTTCACAAACCCTTGTCCTCATGGGGGACTTCAACCACCCCGATATCTGTTGGAGGGACAACACAGCAGGGCATAAGCAATCCGAGAGGTTCCTGGAATGCGTTGATGGTAACTTCCTTCTCCAAGTGGTACAAGAACCAACGAGGAGAGATGCTATGCTGGACCTTGTTCTCACCAACAAGGAGGGGCTGGAGGGAATGTGAAGCTCAAGGGCCGCCTTGGCTGCGGTGACTCAAGATCCTTAGGGCACCGAGGAGGGCGCACAGCAAGCTCACTACCCTGGACTTCAGGAGAGCAGACTTTGGCCTCTTCAGGGATCTGCTTAGTAGAGCACTATGGGACAAAGCCCTGGAGGGAAGAGG
>NW_009205946.1:0-1535 GCF_000690835.1 Fulmarus glacialis | reverse complement strand
ACTGAATAGCTGTTTTGCTAATAAGTATCCCTATTCATGACGCTGGTAGACACTAGGTTCTGGAGATTCCAGTTTGGGACACAACAGAATCATCTATTATGGGATGTTGTTACTGCTATTATTACTGCTATGATACTTTGCTTTGTTTCAAAGTATGTCTATTGGTTTCTACCTTGGCACCTTTTTATATCAAAATGTCATCTCTGCTGTCATCTGGGGAAATTGAAAATCAGTACAAAATTGCATAAATAGTCCTTTTTGAAAACAATTCCTTTTCATCAGCCAAATCCCAAACATTTTAGAAAGGCTTTTGAAAGAATCAAGGCTCAAACACGAAGAAACTTTATGGAAAAGAAGAAAAAGCTGTGTTTAGCATGCTGTTCATTGCATTAACATCCTTAAATGAAGTTTTTTAATTTATGAAAAAAAATTTTTCATTTATTTTCTTCATTTCATTAAGTTTTTTTCATTTATTCCTAAAGAGTCCCGAAATGGAGCAAGTATGAATCTGCAAACTTTTCAGGATTTCTTTCTCTCTGGAACATAATGCAGAGCTCAGGCCTTGTTGCGGAATGAGTGATTTAGATTGCTTAAAGAATCACTATCAAAGGCATTAGCAAAAGTGGTTTTAATATGATGTTGTAAAAGTGCAACTTAACAAAGTTCGGTGGTAAGGTTCACTCTATTAATTAATGCATGGAAGAGACATACAAAGGAAAATTGAGTTACACTCGAGTTGGAATGATTCACAGAGAGACCGGGGACACAAAAGGATAAGAAGGACCCTCTTGTTGAGTCTCCAGGTTCAGAGTGGACCTCCTTGCTTCCTAAACTCCTTCTCAGAGAGGAGTCTAGGTGCGGCTAGGTCCAAACCTAGACTCAGACTTGGTCAACGGTTTATGTCTAAGGGATTATACATGCAAAATTTGTGTAATGTTTCATTAGCATCAATTCAGCATGCAATCAAAGTTACCAAGACAAAATCAAAGTTACCACACTACAAGGTTATGCGCGATATCGGTTGCTTACCAAAGATCTGCCGTTGGTAAAAAGTCTTTCTGCCTCGAGGAGCAACCTTGAGAGGTGTCCCAGCTCAAGGGGAGATCACCGCCATGCAGCCACGCTGCCTAGCAGGGAGAGCTCAGAGAAGGCTCGCTTAGGCTGTCATATTTATGGGATAAAGTGGTTGGCTCATACTCAAATTGCATGCGATGGAAAAAGGTATGCATCAGACTCCTTGTACCCACAACTTTCTTTGTTCCTTGATAAATGAGTCTTGGAAAAGCCACCTCTATTCATGGGTTAATCGCATGACTGGCAATCCAAGCTCACATGCGTCGATGCTCACTGTGTCACTCTGCTCCTTCGTGGGTTTTCAGAGAACAGGCGGGAGCCAGAGGGGTTCAGGGCCTGGCTACGGCTCAGGCCTTCAGCTCTCCCGGAGCCTGCACTAAACCACCACCAGGCCGGTCATGGAGTCTAGCGCACCCGTCACAGGCCTATTTCTAAATTTTACTTTTTTGAAACTTGGATTA
>NW_009205945.1:63406-76631 GCF_000690835.1 Fulmarus glacialis | reverse complement strand
CAACACTGCTGCCCAACTTGGTGTCGTTTACTGATCAACACTGCTGCCCAACTTGGTGTTGTTTACCATTTTCCACACAGCTCCCATTATGGTGGACAGGAAAGGCTTTGCCATGTTGATATACCATGGTTTAGATGGCATCTGATTAATCTGTGATGTCTTTTTTACCTCTTGGAGCAAGAGTGGGTATGCAGTAGAGGAAACAGTATTCCATGGGGCCATAATGAGGGTTGAATAGTAAGGTGAAATTTTATTGTGTAGGTCTTGCAGGAGACAGTGATGACCTCTGAAAGGTCTTCCTGCTTTTTTCAAGATTTTGCTTGACCATCTGACATTTTTTGATCAGAAGTACCTGTTGCTTTACATAAAAACCCAAGATCTTTCCCAGTCTCAGGACAAAGATGCCACATCCACAGGTTATCTTGCAGAGGCAACAAGCCTGAGACTCTCAGGCTCTCCGCAGTATGTAGTTGTTACACTGCAACACAGCAATCCTTGTGCCTTCTGAGCAATTTCTTTCACTCACCCAACAAAATCTCCTATGTAAGTGGGATGGTGGAACATGCTGTTAAATGTTTATTACTGAAAATTTGAGGGAAACCACATGGGTTTGCTAGACAAGACTTACAAAAACAAGTTGCAATAAAAACTTTATAGCATCTCCCCCAGCACTCTAACATAGACTTCCTTTTTGTTTATGAAACATATGCATAAACTGATGGGCAAAATTTGCCTCTCTGGCTACACGGCAAACATCCATTTCTGACTCTGCTCATATGCACCAGATGAAGAGCTTTCCTGTTACCACTGCATTTGAAAAATTAGCATTCAACACACAACTGAGATTTGCACTGCATGGGGCAGAGTTGCAGGAGGAAGCAGAGAGGAACACTACGTTGCTAGCATAAATTCCTTTTATTTTACTTCACTCCTTTCTCCCTCCACTTTGGGGACATTTACTATGAAATTGATAGGTGTTATTCTGACAACAGATTGGACAATTATAAATGGCCTGATTATCTCAGCGTAATGAGTTACTTGTGACAGACCTCATCAATTTACTTCAAATGCCAAGCATGGTGCATTAGGCAAAGGAATTCTGCTTTACATAGCAAAGCTTGGAGCACATGCAAATACAGTAATTTCCTCACTTGCATTTTCCTTTCAACTTTGAACTAGTACTAATAAAATCTGTAGATGAAAAAAAATTATTGAAATTAATATTAACATTAATATTTTGTAGTGTGACAGTACTACACCAATGAAAACAATTCTCCATATGGCTTGGTGCTGTATAAGCTTGAAGTAGTTGAAAGTTCCCAAGAAAAATGAAGAGAATCTGCCGTGTAAAAATAACATAGTGAATAAGGGGCTAAAAAGTTATTTTTAAGTTCTCAGTGTCCAATCCAGATAGGCCAAATAGTCAGAGGGTTAAATTGCAACAAGGATGAATCAGTTTAGGCGTCTATACAAAAACAAACAAACAAAATCCACCAAAATCTGTGTAACGGCTTGGGGAAGGAAACCTTCTATGCATTACTTGGGAAGACAGAGAATTTTCCACCCCTGCAGTTTTTTTGCTGGGAATGACAGGCAGCCTTAGCCCTGTCTTGACAGAGGAGACACGAGTGAGATGATTTTCTGAGATTTCAACCAACTCTGCAATTGCAGAGAAAGGGTTAATTCTGCAAATATTGTGTTAATTCTGCATTTGTTTTTTTTGGCATAGGCAGGAAAATGAAGCCTTGTTAGGATGAAGATTTATAAGTAAGATTAGGATCAGGCCTAATGAAGCAAAAAGGGACTCTAGTAGCTTTGCTATTTGACAGGTCCCATCCAGTTTTCTCCCCTATGTCAAGTAATGCTAACAAAGAGTTTCCTGTTGGAAGAACACTCTCAGGAAGTACTGCTTGAAATAAACCTAAACAGAATAAATTGATTTTGTCATTCTTTGGGGGAAGGATGAGGTCTTATAAACACATTTTGATTACACACGATCACTTTGCTTTCTGTGTTCATGTATGTGCAATGATCTGTCTTTTACTGATGTAACAGAGCCAAAATGATACTCAAAAGTGCAGGAAAGTGGCTTTTGCAACTGTGTAAGTGGGTAATTCCTACGACAATTTGGGCAGTGCCGAAGGAGCTTCCATGGGAGCAAGGAGAGAGGACAGATGGAGTCAGAGACTGATTCGTCTCTCTTTGACCATCCACCATGAAGACTGAAAAATTTCTTGCTCTTTACCTGCTTCCACCTTCTATCCCCTGCTGGCTGTTTGCTATAGATCCTTCTTTGAGGTTAACTGTCTTCACAGTTTGCTCTGGAGCAGTTCATATGGGTGTTACCTTTCACCACAAGGTTACCTGTCTTTATGTTGAAGTGGATAAAGAGTGTCCCACCTACCCTAATTCTGCTGGTTGCAAGGGCTTGAGGTTTCTTCTGGGGACAGGGAAGAACAGACATTGTGGGGAGGCTGAAACCACACCAGCTATATAAAAAACCAAGCCTTCATCAGCAAACCTTAATGACTTTGCCTGAGTACATAATGAATGTCAACATTGTCCTGTGCGCTAGCAGGCTGCAGGAATATCAAACTCCAAGCTGGTGAACAGAGACAGACAGCTGAATGCACTTACATTTTTATCCAGAAGAACTAAGCCTGGAAGAGGTCCTCTGTCCACTGACAGCTGAACCTCTGGTCTGTCCCCAGGACGTGATGGCTATCCAGTGATCTTTTTCTCTATCAGTGGTGAATATTCTCTGGTTGTTTGTGGGACGAAATGTAAGAACAGAGATGTGTGCATGAACAATTGTTCAGTATAGGAAGGACCATGAGGAAATGTGATCTGACATGAGACTGCAGTCCTTTGAATACAGAGATATCTCAAATCCCTTTCAGAAAGGCAGAGCTATGTGACCTAAATATAACTGTCCACTTTCTGTGCTTGGCTTTACAGAGAAAAACTCCTTTGACTTCAGCAGATCTTGGGTTGGCCCATCTGAGAAACAACCAATAAAACCACATCAAATTAGAGCTGGGAGAAACCTCGAGGATGAATCAATCAATATGCATACCTGGAGGCAGAATGGGGCTGGCTCTAAGACAGTCTTCTGAGATGATGGACCAGTGGAGGGTATGGCAGACCGTTTCCCCATCTACTGTCTTCTTCCGTTGGTGAAGGAAGCTGAGACTGAATATTCCTAGGCCTATTAACAAAAAGTCAAAGGCTCTAATATCTGTCTGGCTGGCCTTGTGATGATTTGGTTTCCTTTCCTTCCTCCTCTGTTTTTCCAAGTGATTAGTGAAAAAAACCTATTCTAGACTCACCTGACTCCCTTTGTCCCTGCTGGGACAGAGAAGACGTGCAGGTAGCAGAGTCCTTCTGGCTCGCGGGCCTTTTCATGTTTTTATAGCCTGTGCAATTAATAGCTACCCTGGTCAGAAAGGCTGTTCAACAAGAAGAGCGGGATCCCTTCAGTATGAAAACTTCCTGGGGAACCTGGACTGCTGTCAGCCTACCTGACTGCATAATTGGTACCATTCACTGACACACTGGGCCCAGTGGTCTACACGATGACTGGGGTGGTCAGAACATGGAAAAGCCTGGAAGAGACTCAAGACATGTCCCAAGATTGGTTCACCCCCCCACACATAATCCTCACCAACACACTGGGGGACTCTCCACAGCGATGGCTCCTTCCCATGAGGTCACGTTGGTTACTGAGCCCATCTAGGTTTCAACATGATGCCTTCAACGCAAAACAGAGCCCTAGGATCAGATGACAGCAATTGCTCCCACTGCATCCAAAACACTGCCTCTCAGCAGAAAAATATGTCTGGAATGCACCGTCGTTGTATTACACAGGGGTGCGATTTCACTGCAGGGGATACAGTAAACCCCTGAAAGATGTTGGCTGATCAATAGATCATGCCATAAGGCTCTGCTCAGCTTGCTTTTGGCATGGCTGCCTTGTGACAATTCTAATTAAAACCAGCTGGCCCTAACTATATTTAGTGATATTTATTTGGGTTTTGATGCTTTTTTTTTTCTTCTTTAATCCATATGGCTGTAAAGAATTTCTAAACAAGCAGGAACAAGCATGTCGTTGATCAGCTAATGAGAACAAGAGCTGGATAAAAGGGGATGGCAAACCCAACTGAAGGGCATGATAAACCAATGAACTGGCCATAGGCAACAGAGCTGTCAAGCTTTATTTGTTGCAGGGTTGTGACTGGAAATTAAAGCAGCTAATTGTCATGCCTGTGTGATCGAGAGGGTGGGATTAGTTCTGATTCCTAGTGGGATTCCCAACATCTTGGCAGACCCTGAAAGACCATCCAGTCCCAAGGCAGGAACAATTACATCTATGCCCTTCCTGACAGCAGTTTATTTAAACTCACCTTAAAGCTTTCCAGCAGGCAAAAGTTTTCCATAAAACAGATTCCAGAACACAGCATTCATCCTAGCACAGAGTTTCTCCTAACGTTTAAGCAGAAAGATTAACTGTCCTGCAGTTTAAGCTCTTGATTATCACAGACATTGAGAACCAAGTGATTTTGTATGCTCTGAAGTATTTTTTCATGTTCTTGAAGGTTATCAATTTCTTGCCTTCTCTTCCTGTCTCCCCCATCTCATTCCTCTTTAGCCCAAACAAACCCAGTTCATTCAGTCTAGCCTCATAGTTCATATTATCTGGACACATGTTGTTTGGCAGCATCTGGGGGAAGCCAGCCTTCTCCTCCCCACACAAACAACAAACCTACTTCTATGTCTCTGTCTGTCTGCAGGATTTGATGGGTTGCCATTTGGGTGATATGGGTGGGCTGCCTCGCATGTGGCCATCCCCACTTCACAAGAGTAGGCGCTCACCCCTTACCAACCAGTACTCATCGGACGAGGATTTACACAACTGGAAGCCCCTTCCCTTCCTCCCTCCCTTTAAATCAACTTCTGAGCTAGTGTTGTAACAAGTCAGATGGTCGTATGGCTCCTATTACCCTGGGATCCGAGGAACGCCCATCATTTCATCTAACACCTTGTGAGTAGTGGCCAGGGATCTGATGCTTTACGAAACCATGCTTTTCACGGCTGATGAACCAGAAGGGAAAATCTGGTAGACTCCGTGTTTTATGAGAATGGGGAGAACAATGCTGTCATCAGATTGCACTTAATCTTTCCCTCTTGGCAGCCCAGATGTAAGCGAGGTTGACATGCTGCTTTGTTCCAGACTCTGCAGTGCTGTTGTGAATATGACTGTTCTCTCTGCAGCTGTCACTCAATGTGACACAAATGGGACAAAATCAAACTCTACAAGACTTGGAAAACCCACCTGGTGGGTCCTCTGACCTGTTTATTCTTCTGAAAACTCTCTTTTTCTGCATTTTTCCTACACTGAGTGGCTGTGTACAGGGACAGGTGCCTGTAGATGTACAGTTGAAGATGTCCCTGCTCGTTGCAGGGGGGGTTGGACTAGATGACCTTTAAAGGTCCCTTCCAACCCAAACTATTCTATGATTCTATGAGTCTATGCCCAGCAGGCTGACATTGACTGAAAAATGCTCATAAAATTCATATCCATAAACAGTTGTAGGCGGTTCTCTTTCTCTACAGATGTTTTTACCAGCTGAGGATGTGAAATGGGATGTAGCAGTGTCCACTACCATGTAGCACTCTGCATTCATTTCGTTAGGTTTACTTCGCACAGTGTCCTGGTTTTGGCTGGGATAGGGTTAAATTTCTTCCTAGTGCTGTGTTTTGGATTTAGTATGAGGAGAATGTTGATAACACACTGATGTTTTCAGTTGTTGCTAAGTGCCCTCCTAGTCCAAGGACAGCTCCCATGCCTACTGACTGAGCTGGGTACACAAGATGGGAGGGAACATAATCAGGACAGCCAGCCCAGCTGGCCAACGGGGTATTCCATACCATGTGACGTCGTGCTCAGTATATGAATGGTAGGCGTGATCCGGGAAGTACCGATCGCTACCTGGTTATCGGTCAGCGCGGGTGGTGAGCAATTGCATTGTGCATCACTCATTTTGTATATTTTATCATTATCATTATTGTTCTCCCTTTTCTGTTCTATTAAACTGTCTTTATCTCAACCGATGAGTTTTTCTCACTCTCACCCTTCCGATTCTCTCCCCGTCCCACTGCGGGGGGGAGTGAGTGAGCGGCTGCGTGGTATTTGGCTGCCTGCCAGGTTAAACCACGACACACAGTTAGGTGAATCCCAGAAAATAATCATAGTTGCTTATCTTTTGAAGATACACTGAACAATTTATCATGACTGCACTTACACCGGAGGAGCTCTGAACCAATCACAGCATTCACCTTTTCACTCAAGCTTGTGGGGCTGAGACTTGTTCACCAAATAGGTCTCTCCCTGCCCAGCGTAGGATCTGCTGTGAGGTTGGCTGCCTGGGACTGCACAGCTCCTCAGGTTTGAGCTGAACACTAAAAAATTATCATCATCACCCTCAGCTGACAGACAAATCTCTCTGTATTCCCCCTGATTCCCCCTTACCAAGTCCCAGATCCCCTTTATCATGCCAGAAGGACTGTAGACCTTCCTTTACCATGCTTTCTGTGCCAGGAATTTCAGGAATCTTGTGTCTATCCAGTGCTCCTGTCAGAAAATATGAAGGGAGCATAAAACCCTCTGGTCAAGAGCAAAATTGACAGGCAGATTTTGAATACTTTTTTAAAATGACAGTGTTAGTAATGCTTTCATACTGACTACACACATAATATGATTCTATATGTGTGATACACAAAATTCATATATACGTATCTTCATAAATGCAAAGTTTCCTTGAGAGATTAATTGAAATACATTGTATTTTTAACTTTCTGTTATATGTTTATGTATTTAAACAGTAACCTACACATATTCATAGGCATGCATATGGCAATGCAAGCACACAAATATATATATGTATACATATATATAAATATATATGTATTTCTGCTCCAGATAAGCCAGTGTAACAAGCCAGACAGCAAGCAAATATGCTTTGATATCAGAACCTCAGAACATTCTTACAGAACCACTTTTGGGTTTTGGGAAATACTTTAGAATGGTCAAGCATATCTCTGGTTTGTTGACGTCAACAAGTATGAATTGGAGTCATTCTTCCCAGGAACTGTCGTCTTCTATCACGTCCTCGTGGTGAGCCGTAAAACCAAGATGTGACTGGCCTGAGCTACTGGGGATCACATGTCTCTTACCCCATGAGCTGGAGTCCAAGGTCCACTTGTGAGCTCAGTCTCAGCTTACGTTAAGTTTCGATGTGCTCTCAGACACCCCTTTAGGATCTTGAAGGGGACACCCAGTGCGTCTTCAACTGCTGTCAAGTGCTAACCACTGGTAATAAATTGCTATTTTGGGGGGCAGAAGGGATTGCCTTTCTGTGTGCTGTGTGTAGAACATCCTGCAGACAACACTCACAGGACATGACTCATTAGTTGCTTCTGTAGTAGGCTGATATCCCCTGTGGGTATCACAGCACAGAGAGGGACACTTGGCGGAATGCAGGTTCAATGTCATATTTCCCATGTCCTTACACCAAAACATCTTTTGGCCTTCTTCTGTACAATATCATCTCTGGAGGAACTCTTGTAACTGAAACTGGGCAGAACTAGGTTATTATCTATTTTATGTCTTTTTATTTATTTACATCAACGTTCGCTACAGAGATCTGGGATGTTCTCTGTGGGGGTGGGCTTGTTTGTTTTAATGTTGACATTTGTTCACTAGATATAGTGAACAATAGAGGATAGAGTAGGCTGTGTCTTAGTGGGAGAGTTTGGCCATTTAATGTATCCTACACAAAAAGCATAACCCCGTAAGGACCAGACACCCCTGGCATCTCTTTAAACAGAAAGCTGAAGGAGTAAGAAAACCTAAGAGCAGAACATCAATCCTCTTTCCCACGTGTCTTCTAATAACCCAGTCATAGGACCATTGCAACATACAATCCACCTACACCTGTCTTCCCACTGCAAAGTAGTGTCATTTTGGTCTCTTTGGCAAAGTCAGATGGGCAGGCTTGGCAGATGCCTGGTAGGTCAATATACTCAAGCCATTTTGGACAAGGGTATGAGGGCTATAGTGAAAGGGGAAAAGAGTCTTGTAGATGTATTCTCCATGTGGAAGGGTATCCATCATTAACCCTTTCTGTGATCAGCAGAGCACAATGTCAAAGGAAAAAACTTCAGCCTAAAGTAACACTTGAGAGGTCAGTGATATGTATTGGCCTCCCCAGTGAAAAATGCTTATTAAATAGAACTGACTCATGACAAACAGTTTTCCAGGTCCCAAAACCTGCACCTCTCTTATCTCAAATGAGCTTCGGTGAATGTCAGCAGTGGATCAGCTGACCAATCATAGAGCTCATGCAGTCTTTAGTTATTAGATGTCTGTCCAAATCTTACTCCAGCTTCTTGAGTCTGTCTGTGGGAACTCTCTCTTGGCACAAAAAGCTAGGGGAAGGAGAGGAAAGAGTACAATAAAAAAAAGGGAAAAGGGTAATTTTTGAACAACAATGAAAGTTCAATTAGATGTCAAGACCAAAAAAATGTGTTTGGTGGACCCTTTTTAAAAAAGATCTCAAGCTCCTTCGGAAATGTGCCAGCTGATCAACAAAGAAATAAGAAATATAAGAATAAGATGATAACCAAGGTAGAGCAAGAAATGTAACTAGAAATACACCCAAGGGCAAGTCCTGGGTATGAATGCTGGGAGGTTAGCATGGAATCATATTGCCTGTTCGCGGCCTGAATTGTGTCTGTATATCACGAACTGCTCCATGGGCAGATCTGGATCTCCACGTGCTTTGCACATACTTGAACGTTAACTCGGCTGCCGATGCTCAGGTCTCTTTTTACACCTCCACGGCTTCTTCAGCCAAGCAGTGCCTGGTGGAGGGTCCCCAGGGTTTCAAGAGTGCGGGGCAGAGCTAGCCCTTGAGTCCTTCAGCCCAGGACATTCCTGGCATTCTTCTGCCAGCCAACTCTATGTGACTATTGTTCCTAAGCTATTGATTCAGATTGGGTTACAGCCCTTCACAGGGGGGGTTGAGTTTCACAACCAGGCCAGGAATTCTGCTGCATGAAAAAGGAAGATGAGTATTTTGGGAAGTGGCAGTAATGTTACACATGTGACATCGCAAGAAAAGAGTCCATGTTCCCTTTTGATACCCCCTCTACTTTTTAAAACAAACAAAAAAAAGAGCATCAACGCCAAGTAAATTATTTACTGTTAAAACATTGCTGTGTAAGGTTTCATGAGTATGTTCCCACCACATACACTGTGTGCCTTCTGCAGGAATTGTGTTCAGTTCCCAGAATGTATAGTGTGGAAACATGAGAAATTTATTTATTTCCTAATTCTGTCACAGACTCTCTGTTTCATCTTGGTAAAATCATTTATCCTCCCACTACAAAAAAAAAAAAAAGTATAGGATAACACTCCCCACTCCCTTTTTCTCCTCCTGTCACCTGTATGTATATTCTAAATTTTTATATTTTTATTTCTATATTTTACATATTTTTTTCCCTCCATGTCTGTAACTAGCAAGCTGGATTTGTGGTTTCTGTTGGGATCTCAAGATAGTCCTGTGACTCAAATGATAATGATTAATGATAGCGAGGTGTAAATTACTTTGATTGTCACTGCAAAAGTTTGCCTTTATGGTTATGGCCCAGAATTTTAAATACCTCTGGTAATAAAAAAGGAATAGAGAAATGCGTAGCAGGGCCAGATCATGAGTGTTTATGGTTCATTTGAAGTTGTTAGTGCTCATCTGCAAGCAGGATTTGGCCTCCAGGAAGCAGAAATGAGATAAGCCGGGTACATCTATTTTTGTTGCTGAACAGAAAGTTCCAACAGAGGCCTGGCTTCTTGAAGGATGTTTCTTGTGATGTGGGATTTCCGCCTTCACCTCCCATCACATCAGAAGATAACATAAGCTCAAAGCTTCCCAAAGCTATGCTTAATGCTGTAGTTGTGTATGTCCTGGGAACTTGCTCTGATGGACTCTGGGCTTGGGCTTTGGTGATGACTGGAGTAGAGACAGCTACCCAGAAAATTCATGAGTGTCTCTTGCACATCACTCTGAGAGCATTAGAACAGAAAATTGGGAGGCTTAGACTCAGTCTGGGACCGTTGCTAACCCCAAAGTTGCAATACTGCAGCAGTTACCACCACTTCACAGCTTGAAATACGGTTTTGTTTGACTGGAGCTCATTTCATATAACTAGCCATCCTGATTAGTCTTCCAGGCTTCTTGTCTGGTAAGTGGAGTGATATAGAACCATAGAATCATAGAATCACAGAATCATTAAGGTTGGAAAAGACCTCTAAGATCATCGAGTCCAACCATCAACCCAACACCACCATGCCCACTAAACCATGTCCCTTTATAAAGCAATTAAGACAGATTTCTAAGAGAATGTGATAAATTGCCCATTTTCCATGGAATTTTTTCTGTTAGTTCCCAAAAGGGAACCTGGATGGACAATAATACAAAAGAATATGTGTTTTTAGGGGGAGGGAGGAAGGAGGGAAGGATCACTTGTAGATCCAGTGTGGGAACAAACTTGGCTCTTGGTGTTTTCCTTCAAACAAGGAAAGAGTCAACTGCAGGTCCTGACTAGACTTTTTTCTTTGTTGAGGTTGAAAGTAAGAGTCTTAGTTACATGAGGTAGTTAGTTTAACAGTGGCCAGTGCTCAGACTCTGGAGGTAGCTGGAAAACTTCAGTTTCTGGAGGACTTCAGATCAAACTTTGCTCTAGGCGGTATGACCTGCCACTGAGAGTCATCTACTTTGGGACAAAAAAATCAGTGTTTGACAATGGGTCCAGGTGAAGTTGCTTCCCAAAATACTTAGCACAATCCCCTCTAGTGTGTGATACTTCTTTTTAGTTTAAGTGGTAAGAATTTATGCTACAGATTTGCTTGCATGTGACTGTGCAGAGAGGAGTGGGATGTTCAACTTTTTATAAATGATCCCATTAAGGAGGCTGTATGATTAATTATCTCCTGTGTCCAGCACCAGGTCAAAGAAGTCTCCTGAGATGTCCTCTTCTCAGACTATACTGTGAATCTGGATAAATTGCTTTTTTTTTTTTTCCCTCCTGTGTCCATCACTGGCCCCTTTTGGGTCATTTTCCCAGTACAGAGCTAGATCTCTGTGAATTCACTCCAGGTTGCTAGAAGAGGGCAGCTGTTACTAACAGTCCCTGGGGTTGTTTTTCGGTTAATGCCACTGAAAACAGCACAGATTGGAAGAAGGGACAAAATCCACCTTTGCCCACTCCTTGCACTGCAGCTGTCTTTGGTAGTGGTTTAGTAACAACTCGAAACACTCAGCTTTGAGATTTACAGCAGCCACACTGCAGTACAAGTGGGGAGAGTCAAAGGCTGTAAAAATAGTTGCAGTGCCATATGAGCTGCTGATCTCATACAGTACCAAAAAAGAGAGAGCAAAGGAGCGGAAAGGAGGAGAGCAAAATGCCACAGCCTCATTGAAATCAGCTCTGTGGATCTCATTTTCCTTATAATGGGCTTTATAAAGTTGAAAGCACCAGGTAACAATGAAATGGTGATGGCAGTGGGGACTTCTGGGTAAATCAGCTTGGATCTACCATTTTTGCCTTCAGCATCTGCTCTAGGATCTGCAAGGTCACCCTGAAAAGAAGTATTTACTTGCCTGCTAAGTAACCAGTGATCAGGGTATGGGTAGTAACCTCTTGTCAACCTGTCAGTCGCTGAGGCTGATCATTTCACTTTGTTCTTGAGAAGATCATGAGTTGACTTGCTCGTAGCCCATAAGTATTCAAAAGAGAAGAGTCCTCAGACTCTGTTGAGTCCCAGAGACAAAGGCATAAAAAAGTGTGATGGATGGAGGCTGGGGGTAGGTATACTCCTTTTGGAAATAAAGGAATGCATTATTTTATTCCTTTCCTGAAAATAAAATTGAAATATCCTAGTGGGGATGAAATGGGCTGTATGAGTATGGAAATGTGGAATTTCCTTACTTTAAGCATCTGAAAGTTAAGCCTCCAATGTGAATGGCTGGGACTTCCTTTGCCAATACATATATAGTGAAAGAAAATTCTAGAAGGATATTCATCCTGCCTGTTATAAAGACCAAAAGTTGGAGAGAATCACCATCTGGGAGTGTTTCTTCATTTTAACAAAGAAAAGGCAGAGCTGATCGCTCATCTAAAAGCTAGGTATTTCAGCGATGCTGAAGTTAAATGGCATCACTGTCCCCTAACGTTTCTAACAGGAACTAGATGATTTTCTGAAGAAAATAAAGGTCTATACTTAAAAGAAGTAAGCTATCAAGAAGTCAGCAAAATAGTTGTTAATTAGTCCTTTTAATTGACATCTAATACTATTGCCTTTCAACAACCAACTTGAAGGTTCCTGTTGATTTTTGCAGACTTTTACTGATTTTGCAGCAGGACTTCAAAAATTTGCTAAGGCTGTAACGCACAAAGCATTTCATTTCTGTTCCTGGTCCCGTGGTACATAAATAGTCACAGGATCCATTATATACTAATCCCACATGTAGCAAGCGCAAGAGCACATTTCCACCTAGTTTTGTGTCGCCAGTGCTGCTTTGCTGGTTGGTATCTTCAGTGTTACATTTTCTATACAGATTCAGCTTTTTTTTTTCTTTTCTTTTTTTCCCGTTCCGCGCCCCGGCCAGATGAACAGCCAACATGTGTTCTCCTGATCCCAATAGTCAGAAAGTAAATGATGGTTACTGCCAGACAATCTACTATTCTGGTCCATATCCACAGCTGGTATAAATCAGCATAGTTCCATTGAAGTTAGTGGAACTCACTGATTTATAGCAGCTGAAGAGTTGGTCCAAAGGCAGGCGTTTGCTCTTCTTTCGAGCTGATGTTCCTATAGGGAGCAGTGGTAACATCGGTCAGGCAATTGACCCTATGGAAAATGGAAGCAGCAACAGTAATCTCAAAGAAAATTCTCATTTTTACCTTTATTTCTGTCCTCCTCCACCTTTGCTCACAGCAGCTTCCCATCAGATAAACACCCCCTCAGCTGGCCCACCACATCCCTCTCTCCATGCAGATATAACCCCTTCTGTTCTTCCTTCCAATATCTTCTTGATTTGTTTTAACCACTCAGGTGTTAAGGCATGGATGGAAAAACTGACGAGCTCTACAGTTGACAAAAAATAGG
>NW_009205945.1:35007-63375 GCF_000690835.1 Fulmarus glacialis | reverse complement strand
AAAATGGAGTTTTTTTGAAGTTCCCTTTCCGGTTTTTTTTTTCCTTTTTTTTCCCCTTTTTTTTTTTTTTTTTTTCCCCATTAACTATCTTTGAAATGCCATTGCTGTTTGAAAATATCAGACTTTCTGTTTATAACTTGATTATATTAAAGTACAGAAGTTGAGTAGCATATGAGCAGATGTGGTTTGGGGCTTGCTTTCTTCGTCCAACAGCTGACAATACATCTGCCGTGCTGGGGACTGAAGAAGCAGAAAAATAAATCCTCTTCTGGTTGCAAATCTTCTAAAAACACTTTTTCTCTGTTCTCTGGGGAAGGCACTCAAGCTGTGGCCATCTTACAACTCTAAGGACAGCATTCCTTATTGGGAAAAGTTGCACAACCACTTTTGGTTCGAGGGAGAACATCTTTGACGTGCTCTCAATCTCTCATTTAAAGATGTCTGGAGAGTTTCCATCAATGGTTGTTTTTGAAGAGAGAATTGAAGTTTAAACTCAAAGATTAATTTTATTTTTATTTTTAACAGAAAAAAACCCCAACCTACTCAGGGCGGGGGGGATGTTATTCTGTTGAGAAGTCAAATATCTGAAAACTGATATGTTTTGGCCCCAAATAATTCAATTCAAATATCCCACAACATTATTTCACAAAAATTGTTAACTTTTCTCAGGTCATCGTTTTTCTCAGAAAGAGGAGATTCACATTCTCTATACAATCTCTTCTACTTGGTCTGAGAGAAAGTGTGGCAAATAGCAGTAAATGGAGTAAGATTGCTAGATAATCTCATCTAGGCTCCCTTTCCCATGAAAGGTTGGACCAGATGATCTTCTGAGGTCCCTTCCAACCTGGGCTGTTCTATGAATCCAGTAAAACTGGACAGACAGACTTATCAAGGACCGGAGAATCATAAGGCGCTGTGGCAGTATTTCCAAATTTAAACAATTCAGATTTTGGCCAGAATATTTTGTTTTCACTTAAATTCTATTTTTCTGGTTCTTAAATCCAATTTTTTTCTGTGGGAAATGTTTTGATGAGCTCTGTTCTTTTTGAAGATGATCCCGGTCCATCTCTCAGGAGAAACTTATACCCCAATGATCAAGAGAATTCTAGAAAATTCACAACTAGCTTAGCCTCTCATGTAGGACTCCAGGGTGACTCTGGAATAGCTTTTTTGGCACTGAAATCTGCTGCTAACATCTGTTGTGAGCATGACTGAAAAATTGAAGAGCACTCCCCCCCACCCCTTGCCCTTCAAAACCTATTAATAGGAAGAGGGATTTTTGGTCAGGGTTTTTTTGCAGCTGCTGGGACTCTAGGGATCCTCATGGAAGAGATGAATGGGGGATTTAGGGCAAGATTAGCTGCATTGATTTGGCTGTTTGCAGAAGGATTTACAGGGCATTGGAGTATCTTTAATCCATGGAATTGATCCAAGACATCCACTAGCAGTGGTTAGCCAGCCCTGCAGGTACTTAAAACTTATAACGTACCTCCCTGTTTTGCCTTGACATTCTATATTTAAATAAAGATAAGCATACATGCATGCAGTAATCACATAGATGGGGCTATTGCCTGTCATCTAGGCTACATTGGGATGAGAAAGCAAAGTGAAGAAGCACCCGAAGCTGTGAGAAAGGGCTGATCTGTTAGGGTGTTCTGGTCATTGACAGGTCTACACAAATAAACTCAACAGAAGGCAGGAGGGAACATGCCACGGGTCTAGAAGAGGAACAGACAGGTAGGAGACTGAATGAAAACCCAAAGTATCTAATTGGGATTTTTTGGCATTGCCAGAAACTTCCCCTCCAAGCAGAACTGACAATTTACAGAAAGTGTCAGGATGCTGCAACAATTTTGAATTTGACAGCAGTGAAAAGGATCTTTTCTGTCAACTGTGTCAGACCAGCTGTATCGTGAATATACTTTGTCACGGTTGTATAAAAAGACATATTGTGATAATCTTTGTATGAAGATATCACTACTGAATTTTGGCTGAGAATCAGACTGAGGTGAGCTTTCAGCCACCTTTCTGGGTCATCTTTGATATTATTTCTCCAATGTCTTTTTATTAGAGAGCAGCTGAGGGGAAAAAAAAACCCCAACCCCACCAACAAACCCCCCAACCATGGCTGATTTGTGGAATTCGGAAGAGAAAGTGAAATATGACTCTCCTGGTTATTATGGTCTCTTCTTATCTCACAGAGGTGGAGGTGACAAGATCCCAAGCTGCTGTTGAGCTGCTGCTGGCATCTTAATTGCCTGATATTTTCCAGTGCTGTTTTCAGTTCAGGAATAAGACCTGGTGGCTTTTTCAAATGTTGTGTAAAACCCACTCACGGGCTTAGGCTGGTGCCTGCTCAGATGCTGTCCTTGCGGTTACGGCTGCTCTCAGAGCACATGCTAATTTGCACTGCAGTTCTGCTGCTTTGAATTAGCAGAAGCCAGAATTTCCTGGGTCTGTGCTGGCTCCTGCGATGTCAGTCGAGAAGTCTGTAGTGGGGGAACATGGTGAAATTACTCCCTGGCATTTCCTCGGGTCTGTAGAAAGCTCTTACAATTCTCCAGCCGTGTCTCATTTCAATGCAGAAATCAATGCAGCAAAATTTTATACGGGGCATGAAAACAATGCATATTTCTGTTATTTCTTCGCAGAAATATCTACAGCTTGCAAAGTTTAGAGGGATCGCTTATTCTGATCAGCAGGGACATCAGACATTTTCCACACTTAATTCTTGTTTGCCCTGGATAGAAAATGGGCAAATGAGAAATAGAAACCTGCAGAAAAACCTCTACTCCAGGGCTTTGCAATATGAAGGAAATCTCAGAAGATGGAGTTCAGCCCGGGTAGGGTTCATCTCAGTTTAGGTGTCTACAATGTAAATATCTTTATGTGAACTATGTGGCTCTGCTCCCACCATAGTCAACAGAGATCTAGTCCATATATTCAGTGTGAGGGTGATGCATCTCTTTCAGCTGTAGGTATCTATGACTTCACCCTGTTGCTTAAATGCAAGTACCTGGTGTCATCTGAGATGCCTCTGCCTACAATGGCCTCTCCCAACTGTGTGGGTGTCCTGTAGTTTAATAATTCACAGGGGATGGGATTAATTTGCCTGCATAAGTGTTTCTAGAGCCATTCCTGATACCCTATGGTATCTGAGACATGTCTGGGACTGGCAGGTATGCGATTATGGCACAGACCCTATGGGAGGCTGAGGCCCTTCTGCAACAGCAGCTGAAGGCCAGGTGGGATCATCTAGTACATCTCTGTTGCATCTCCAATGTAAAAAAAATCCCACCCTATAATCCAGGGACCAAATGTAGGTTTCTACCTTAGGGAAGCTGAACTGCTCTCCTGGCTGCACTGGTTATAGTGAGTAGATCGGTATGTTGGTAAGCTGCTGGCAGAAACTTCTTCCCCAGGTGATCACCCAAACATGGATTGGGACTGGTGGGCTCCATCAGAGCAGGTCTTGTGGCTTTTGTGAACTGAAGAGAACTGGCAGGACTAGAGTCTGGTCTGAGCAGAGTGAGTAGACAGATCTCTGCACAGCTTCTCATGGAGGCACATCCCTTCTTTACTACCAGCTTTGACCAGAACTGAGTTTCCTGGAAGGTGACACACTGCACGGAAAAATGCAGTTCTCCAGGCTGTCCCTGAAACACTGAAACACCAAAACACCTCACTGGCTTGGTCAGGAGCAGCTCAGGACTCCTGTCATAGACAATGTTCTCAAAGTGTCCTCTTTGATTAGAGGGATGAGATTTGCTTCCCATTATCCAAAAAACACAAATTACCATCACTGTGATAATCACGCTATTGCAGTGATGTATTTATTACTGTGATAAATACTGCGGCATTGCCTCGAACCTGGAATCAGAAAGCAGGCTCTCATTCAGGTAGGACCTGGAACTGCACACTATGGTGCATAGACACCAAGCCCAGCCCTTCTCCATCCCCGCTCCAGTCTCTCCAGGATCCCCAACTGTTTTCACGTGCTGAAGTCATGCTGGAGACAGCAGCTTAACGGGGGTGGCCAGCTTTCTGCGTTCTATTCATGTCACACTTCAAAGCTGTTTGTGTCCTGCCAGTAAGAGATGTGCCGCGATTTGGGAGCAGCTGGGCAGGATAAAGCACAAGCGGTTTTCCAGCAGAGCCACCGGAGAACCGAGGAGGGCAGAGAGGCAGGCACTGGGGGGTCAGGCTGGCAGCGGTGTTGGGAAAAGGGGTTTGAATGGTAGATTATCAGGATGACATAATAAGTAAGAAAAAAAAAGAGATTTATGATTCAACTGGTATTTATTTGAAGTGCCAGCATAGATCCCCTTTTCAAATACATTGTGGTTTGGTGGGTGGTTGTCTTGTTACAGGGGATGATGGTTTTTTGGAAAAAAAAAAATCTAGCTAATGTGGAAGCGACCATGTCTCAGAGAGTGACCTCCTGATTTAGAAAAATGACATAAGCGAATACAGATCTGAAAATTGTTAACTCCGTTTTGCTTTGAAGGGGGGTTATTTAAATAAAAGTAAGGCTGGGATTAGAAAAGCTTCAAATGGTTATCCTTATCTTAGTTATTTTAATAGGAATTTGACATTCAAGTCCCTAAAATGGTCTGGAAAATCTCAGCCATGAGGATGTACTTACGGACACCCAGTGCTATCCTAGCCCCCGCGTGTGTGTGTGTTTAGATGCATTCTGCTATAAGCAATACTGGTTTTTTGGGTCTTCCCAGGAGAAGACCAGTGTGTGATCTGAGGCACAAATTCTCCCCTGCGCCAGCTGACATGTTGATGGTCAACCTCCCATATAGCTCCATCCTCATGTCTAAATATAAATCTGTGCTTGTCTTTTAATGAACCGCAGCACAACAAAGGCCAGGGGTGCCGTCCAGCCTGAAAGAGAGACACTCTGCAGCAACTGAGCTGGGAAGGTAAGTCTCAGCGTGGCCCTGGGGAGGATAAAACCCATCGATGGAACCTGGGTCGTAACCCAACCTCCCCCTTGTACATGTACACGCACGCACACGCACACCAAAAATGTTTGACCCAGCGCCAGGCTCAGCCCTAAAACCCCCAAACTCTCTTTCCATTTAAGTGCTAATTCGTAACAATGCCATATCGGATGGCTCTAAAATAGCCGGGTAAATGTCTTGTCCTTTTATAGCAGTGGCCCTATTGTAAGCTCTGGCATGTGACAGGTCTGAGAGTGACACAATGTGTGACTTCAAGAGACTGGTCAGGGATAAAGACCTGTGTGCGCTGGTGATTTATCCTGCAGCAGCCACCTCTTTCTTGTCTGTCTCCTTCTCTCCCTTTCTAAAGCAGCCCACCCGCAAACCAACATGCCTCCAAAGAAGCCCGAACCTAAGAAGGCTGAACCTAAGAAGGAAGAACCCAAACCAGCGCCTAAACCAGCAGAACCAGAACCCAAAAAAGAAGTTGAATTTAACCCAGCTTCTATCAAAGTATGTATCTTTTAACCTGGCATGGGAGAAAGCATGGTGGTGGGGCTTGGGTTGGTGGTGGTTCTGTGGTGGTGGTGTATTCAATGCTGTGAGATAACATTCTCCAAAAATAGCTCTTGGTTTTGAGCAGAAGATGAGCAGCACAGGCAATTGCCACAGGTAGAGTAAGAGTGGGAGCAAAATCACCGGGGGCTCTGCTAAACAGAGAAGCTAAAAGCTGAATCTTATTTTATCTGAGGATGTTCAGACCTGTTGGTCCCATCTTACCCCCAAAGCGGCAAACTTTACTGCATGCAAGCTTCACCGACCTCAGTGGGAAACTTCCTGCTCCTCTGCAGGCAATATTGCAGGTAGATGCCAGGAAGGCTTGACTGTACTCAGGGCTAACCCCTGACTAACCAACGGCCAAGGCTAGATTGTACGTTTGGAGTGGGCTTGGAGCATGGGTTGAATTCATTTCTCTCTGCCTGGAATGCATCACTTTGGTAGACATCACCAGTCTGGGACTTTCTTAAAGTGAGCCAGTGGTACCTCCTGTGGTTTACAGAAAAGCCCAACTGAATGGCAAAGGAACTGTGTGCTTATGCATGTGTTTTGGAAGGCAGAGAGAAACGGAATGATTTCCTGAATGATCTGCTGTTTTCAGGTTCTGCCCCAAGGATTCCTTCAAAGGGCATGAGCCTTCTCCTCCTTCTTCCCCTTTAGAGAACTCTCTGCCGGAAAGAGTCACTGTTGATCTCAGCAGGGTTTGCTGAAGTCTTGCTCAAATGTGTAAGGACAAGATTATGTTTCCAAGGCCTTTTCAGAAATAGGTTTTGAGAGAATTTGGGGTCACTACTCTAATCCTGAGCTGCCTAACTGGCATCACATTTCCCTTTCAATGAACCACCCCATTGACAGGGAACTGCCAGTGTTTAGGAAACACTCAAGGTTTTAAAGCTGTGAAGTAGGTAATTCCTATTGAGGATGCTGGAGATTTGTTTCCCTTTCAAAGGCTTTTTTCCATGGGAATTGACCCTTCAGCAGATACCTGAGAGTGTCTCTTTTATTTCAAAAGTAATTTCTCTCAGAGAATGATAAGGAGAAAGAAATTATATATTCCTATAGAAATGACCATGAAATGGACTATCAAAGAGTGACCTCTTGACTTATAAAAATGCAATAAGCAAATAAAGGTCTAAAAATGACTAGTTCCCCTTTGCTCCTTCTGCACCACACTCATTCACAGGCAACGTCAGAGACCCCTGCACGCATCTCTAGGAACAGCTTTCCCATTTTGTTTGCACAGTAAATACTCCATGACGGATAGACACTGCAAGACATAGCAGGATTTCTTTGCAAGGCATTGTCCTTTGGGAATTGTCCTTTGGGAAAAGGAATTGCTCTGGGGGAAAAGAAGGGGAGCTTTGCAACATCTCACAGGTTTCTTTCTCATGGGGATTGGGTGTAAATCAGCATTATTTTGTTGATTAATTTAAAGCAGCCAGATTCTTTCCTGTTTCTTACAAGAAATTGAGCAACTAACAGGGGAGTCCTGGTGATCACCTGTGTTTAAGGTGAGCCATAGGACATGAGGCAAGACTAGATAATGCCAAAGAGGAAAATGGGCAGATCTCCACTGCCATCCATGGCACCAGCTCCTCAGAGCTGAGGCGATCTCTCTGGGACCCTCTCTTGTTAGCTCAAAGAGTAGTTTCCCCCCTCAGGAAAACACAGAAACTATGTGAGAAAGGGAGTAAGTTCATCTGTCTCTTCAGCATGCCTCCTGAGCACACCGAAACAGGACTCACGGGTCGCTTGTAAATCATGGGCTGCTGAAACCGTTTGCTTCTTCCACATGGGACTGACTCCTGCAACTGGGGTTTTCTACCAAAGGAAGCACTGAAAATGGGTTTGTTCTTCCTTGAATCATAAAGACCTTGAAAATCTTTCAGTTTAAATACTGGTGAAAAAAACCCCAATCATTTGTAACTATATCAAGAAGAAATCAGATTACAAGGAATTTGGTTTTGGGCTAGTTTTAAGAATAATGACACCAGAGTTAATGCTGTGGTCTGAGAAGGACTTCCACCGTGACCTTGGGCAAGTGGTACGTGGTGGGATCCAGCTCTCTGCTAACATCTCTGTACTTAACATTCCTGCACTGTAAAAGGAGGAGGGGGCGACTGCAATAACTTCTCTTAGAGGGCACAGATACCTTCAGCCGGGATGCCGTGACGTTATGGTAATATTCAGCCGGGATACTATGACATTGTCGTGTGGTATGAAGGGCAGCTAAGTCCAGTAGAGAGGTGAGCTGTAATTAAAAAAAAAAACAACAAACCCCAAACTGGTACCACTCAAAAAATAGTCATGCATCTTTGCAGTCACCACAATTTCAAAATCATCAAATACATTTTCATCCAAATAGGGTTTGAAACCAATTCATTTCTACATTTTTTTTTTAAAACCTACTCACTCTGCATACTTATTCATGCAAATTCTTATTTTTCCCTCCAGTGCAATTTGCAGTTATGGACTCTTCTCATGTTTTTTAAAGTGCTAAAAAATATTTATTGAGTTCCTAAAAGATAAGTAAATCCAGTACTCCCGTGATAACATCTCTTCGTCTTTGCAGAGACTATTCCATTATCTACTATATACAAAACTGGACTAGGGAAAGCATTGGTAGATGCATGCTTTGGGTCTGTTTTGTTTTTTTTTTTCCAAAACTTGTACCAAGGGGAGATGATATTCTCTAGAGAAGTTTTCCTGGGAATTTTTCAATTAAATGTTTTTCATCAAAAACACTTTTGTCACAATTGAAGCTATTTGTGCACAAGTGCTGGGTCTGGTAAATATATGGCTTCCTGTTCCACAAACCTAGCTCTGGTGCAGCTCAGGCCATCTGGTGTAGATCAGAATACCTCCCTAGATCATTGTACAACATTTGAAAAAAATGCTTTAATGAGTTTTGAAATTCTCCAAACATTCCGTTTCTGCATTCCAGGATGAAACTGGCTCTTTTTTTCATGCTGAAGATAGTCTATAGTTAATAAAAGGCGAGGAAAACAAGCTTGTATCAAAACAAAATGTTAAAAATGATCAAAATGCATCTTCTGATGGGAATGTCTCAAATTATGAATATTTATTCTCAGACCTTATTGCACAATTTTGTATTTGGATTTTTTTAACTTTTTTTTTAGACACTAAAAAGTCTCAAAACTAAAATATTTCTGTGGAAGAGAAAAGTACTTCTTGTTTCAATTTTCCTGACTGTTATATTTTGCTGTATTGATAATGGTCTAAGAGCCTTATTTTGCACTCCAGAATCATATTACATTTTCCCATTATCTTTCTCTTGCTGCTTCACGGTCTCAATCTGTATTGGGTCTGCATTGGGATGTCAGGTATGGTGGCCTAAATGCAGTTATTCTCAAGTTTTAATGTTGCTCACATGTACATTCCCATAGAATTTGACCCAATATTTAGAAATTTTCAAAGTAGATTGGGTGCGATTGAATGTTGTTTGCAACTCATAGATAAGAGTTTTGAGGTTTCTTTGTGCATTTGTTTTTCTGTAAGAGTTTGGCTGAGTCCACGAGGAAGTCTTTTTTTAAGAAAGTGTTTCTCTAGAATAGCCCCTCAACCTCTTTACCTTGGGGAACAGATTGTCCTGAAGAGATTTTGTAGCAAGACGATTGTCTTTTCCATATATCTAATTCATTTCCACTTGAATGCTGTCTTTTAGCTGGGGGGCACATTTTGCCAGAAATATATTCTGCTCTCTTGAAAAATAGTAAGGCTGATGCAAAACAGGATTCATCTTTTACTGTTATGGACACAGAAAGTGGGACTGGCTTATTTAGCTCTAACCATTGGAAAGTTGATCATTGATCTTAAACAGATCGTCTACAATCAGCAGAGAGAAACTTTCTAGAGGTTTATCTCTTGCAGCGGTGCTAAACACCTGTATCAGGATGGCTTGAATCACCCTTGGAGGTGCTGATCTCTTGATAAAGGGAGATGAGACAGGTATTTGGGTGCCAACATTTCAGCAGCTAAAGTTAGCTGAGATGACGTGCTCAAAGTCCAGTGAGTCCTGGGTACAAAAAGGCCACAGAGAGACAGCTGGCGTATGTGAGGACTTGGAAGGGACACGGCTTACCATATAGAGTTACCCTTAATAACCCCATTTTCCCACGTCATCACTTGATATGCTTATTGTAGCAGCATGCAGTAATACAGGTGCCTGGGGAAAAAACAGTCATCGTTTATTTTTGTGGAGTGCTGTGATCTTGAAGCCATGTGAAACCTGTTCTCCCCGAAAAGCCCTGCAGGCTTCTGAACATCTGCAGGGATACTAAGAAATAAATGCTCCTTCCCTTTTTCTACAAGAAAAGATGTAAGAGCATCCAGGATGGGAGCAGCCACGAGGGAAATAAGCAGGCATCGTGCAGCACTGGTAAAGATGAGTCCCTGTCGGACTTGTCTGTTCAGCTCCAAAGCACCGAGCGTGCCGCAGTGCGATGGCAGGGTCGTAGCCAGGCAGACGTGCAGGGGTGCACGTGTGAGCCTCTGCCGCAGCGTGAAGCAGAGCTGGACAGAGGTCGGGAAGGCTGCAGTCTGGGGGAAGGGAAGCAAACGTCTCTTGGGGGAGATGGATTGATTTTCAAGGAGAGAAATTCCATTTCAACAACAAATGTCCTGCTAAGGGAGATTGTCAGAGCAGTTTTGGTGCCTTGCTGAAGAATTTATTCTGGGCTGAAGTGACTGAAATGAGATTTCAGAGCGAGTTTTTACATGGGAGAAATGTATATGAGTTAATAGTAGACATACCTGTGAGAAGGGTTTAGATGGGGGAATGAAAAAGCAGGAGTTACTTTGTGGATAAAAAGGATTTTGTTTGTTGGGTAAATGTGTTGCATTAGTGTCCATGAGAGAAAAAATATGCTCTATTAAACATGTGGCTGTATGAAAGAAATTCAGTTTATGGGAGGAATGAATGTGTGTACAAGAGAGGGTGAAGCAGCATATGACACCTTTGTGCCTTTGTGTGTGAAGGCAGAGGTTTTGTAGCCACGTTTTGAGGAGTTTGTGTGGGCAATCAGTAGCCATAGGGTGTGTGCCCTGATTTCTTGAAGTTTTGTAGCTGCGTGAGAGGTTTTGAATGTACTTCTTACTGAGAGAGAGGTATTTAGCGACATCCCTGACTTCTGTAAAGAGAGAGGGGAGTGTGTGGGTGTGGGTGTAGGGGTGAAGGGTTTTGTAGGCAAAAAGGCTTGTTTGTGAATAAGAAAGCTGATATGTTGGCCCACTTAAGAGAGATTTTGAGCGTGCAAAAGAAGTATTTTATCTGGATGTGTGAGCTAAAACAGGGTATGAGCTCCTGGGCGCAGATCTCTTCTGGCGTGCGAGGCTCAACAGCAGATAAACTTGTAGCTGGCTGGTGGCAGGAGTGTAGTAAGGTCCTTTGCAACATAGACCCATGGAAAGCATGACACAACAGGGGTTGTGTAGGAAACACTGTGTGATGGCCAGAAAAAGCCATTTGCTGGCACAAGATTAGGACATCCCAGTGCAGTCACGGTCTGAATCAACATATTGAAGAACCCCTTCCCTCTGGTGCAGAGACAACAGGAGCAGGATTCTTCAAAGCCATTCACCAACCTGTTTCACCCCCGCTGTACACCAGGAAAGCACATCTGTGTCAACGGTGCACCAGGTAGAAGGTGGTACAGAGCTGTCCCTGAGCCACCCACACAGGGCAGCTCATTCTCAGTGTGGGGACCATTTCTTTGGGTCTCTGAGTAGATGATGACCTGGGACATATTAAAGGCATCCAGACAACTAAGGGCTTGTCTGATTCAGAAGAAAGCCTGTCTGGATATCCCATGCAGTGTACACGTATCAGACCCAGCTTGGAAGAAGAAATCGTGTTATGTTTTAGTAAGATGTGGGGGGATGTAGGTCTTTGCCTGCTTTGAAACCTGTCAGGATGTTAGATCTCATTGAGAGTTTGGCCAAGTCTTCCTTGAGAGTGACGTGGGAACTCTTTATATGTGTATACCTGAGCCTCCAAGATCAGGCATCAAGACAGCTGAAGGTGGCCACCATATGCGTTCAACCTCCCAACACCCTCTCATTTTTCTCTCTCCAATCTATTTTTTCCCTTGGTTTCATTCCTTCCAGGTGCTACATATTCCCATTGTCATCACCATTATTATTATTGGCCTACAGTGCATCTCAGCAGAAATACTTTTAGAGAGCAATTTCCCTCCTGTGCTCACATATTTGAAGGTTTCTGAAGTGGGCAGACACCTGCCAGGCTAAACCGAGCCCACGCTGGGCCTCTTTCTCTCGGTGGTTTCTTCCTGAGCCTTTGAAGCACAGAGAAATTTGAGTAGTGAGTCTTGAGGAGGCCCCAGGCAAAAACGACTAAAAGTTTAGCAAAGACAAGAGACCCCATTGCAAGCTCGTGGGAGTCAGTGGGAAATTTTTCCCTTTGCGTTTTATGGGATTTGCCTCTGACTCACCGTTCTTGCTATGGACTGGTGCTCTGGAAAGGTGTGAGAACTTTTGTAAGCTTATTGTGATTTATTTTTAATTTAGCGAGCGACGAATGCCTCTTGGGTATGTGCTCAAAAATTGCATTGATCTGGCAAAGTACCTTCAGATGCATAGAGACAACGCCCTTTTCAGCATAATAATGGTACAAACTGCTGTTACTCCAGAGGAAGATTTCAGATGCCACCTATTTTAAATAGCAGATATCTTTCTCAGGATGGGATGAATCTTTATTTGAAAGGGGAAAAAGCCAGCCTGGCTTCTAGGGAGGGAACCTAGACATTTCGCTTAGATGAGATGTCTGTCTCAGCGGGTTATAGTGAAGAAAAAGGAGCTCCACCCTGAAACCTTTGGCTGCACAACTTTGAGTTATTACCTCAAGCGCAGGGTCTTAGTAGACTACCCAGATAAGTGCAGAAAGTCACTGGAGGTTTGGATTGCATTATTAAAAAGTTTCCACAAGTAATTAACACACAACCCACTGCCCTTTTGCAGTAGAAAGCTAATGAACCAAAGTGCCCTGATAACCCTTGGGATGGGCACAGGAGAAGAACCAGAAAAGAATAAAATAGGAGAAATTCCATTCAATTGGAATAACCAGGATAAGCATGGTCCTCTGCCATGCTCAGCCTACACCAAATAGAAATATGAAGGTGAGTGAAGAAGGCCAAAGGCTCCTGCATGATCTATTAGCATTTAATGTCAGTGAGTGTGGCGAGTACTTGTTTTATAGAGCTCAAGGCTGTTAAATCATCTAATCTGACATCTTATATGCAGATTTTGACCCAGACGAGCTCTACTCAGCCCAAAGATTTTAGTTAGGGAAAAGCATTTTTGGCCCGATGAGAAAGAAAGAAAGGAAGAAAAAAAGTTGGATTCACCTGCTGTATTTCAGGCATCTACAAGTTAAATATTCAAGGCTGAGCTAGTGTCTTCAGGCTCCCATTACAGTTGCTAAAAGAAACAGGCACTTTCAGAAGTTCATTTATTTCACTTGAAGACGACCATCTAAGGTAGATTGAATGAAGGAGTGGTAGCGAAGAGGGCCCACTGAAGAGCAGGGACGCTCAAGCCGTGATCTGGATGCAGTGAAGAGCCCTGGCAGCTCACTTTTGTGTCCCAGCTAAAGAGAACTGCAAATACTTGATGCTCACCAGTAGAACACTGCCAGAGCTGGACTGTGCCTGGATGCAAGCCAGTCAAACTACCTGATTTGTACGGTGCTGTATAGCTCCACTGGTTTGGATTTCTACCAGTCTGGGGACTTTTCCACAGTATAGACATTGGCTGCTGAATGTTAGCGATTCTGCCCAAGCCCCTGCTCTAAAAGGAATGATGGTCCTACTCCAGAATCCTGGCTCTGGGCCGACCATGGAGGAGAACGGATCTGCAGGATCCCGAACCTGAGCAATCTCTACTACGTCTGAAAGAAAATCTCGCATCCTCCCCATCCGCCATCCCCTCGAAGCTGGGGGGAATCCAACTTCAGCAGCCTGTGGTCCTTCCTAGGAAAAACCTGACCTGAGGATTTCAGGTCATAATGGGCAGCAATTGGGTGGGAACTGGAAGAGGATCATCCTCCTGGCGGGATTCTCCTCCCAATTCAGGGCAGCTAAAGTCCGAGGCATGGCACTTTTCCTCCATAAATGGTGCTTTTTCCTACCCTGCCCCATGCCCTCGGCGCAGCGGGGGGTGCAGAGGTCTGACGTCACGCACGTTGCACACACACAGGCGGGGGGGGAGGGGAAGCTCAGCCGGAGGATGCTGCCGGGGCCGTCAGCACAGTCTCTGTTCCCTCCCCAAAGCCTCCCTGCCTGTGAGAGGCCGTTGTATGAAGCTACCACAGCTATTTCTCAGAAGTCGGTGGCTGAGACACACTGCCTTGCACATAAAAATCAGGTGATGGTCAAGCTCATAATGCCCCATTAGCAATTATCTTCAGTGCTTCTGGATGGACCCCAGAGATGAGCATCATTAAAATGCCATGCTGCCATAGCATGCTTCTAAAGGCAGCTCTGCTCTTTTATCCTCTCCTTTATTTATCACACTATGTCACTCTGGAAGCAGAGGACGTTCCCAGCCAGACTGGCCATTGTGGGGCAGCTTTTAATAGTGGAGAGAGCAACTTTCCCCCTCCTGTCCCTTCCTTCGGAGCAGATGGCCCCAGGTTGACATGAATTTGGCAGCTTGCTTGACAGAAACGAATCAGTGCCTGAAAGTGTAAAGGGTTATTTCAGCATTAGGAAACAACCTGTAGCCTTGACCCAGAGAAATGTTTCATCAGAAGACAGGATGAAGGATGACTCATGTCCCCGGGGCTGTAGCATCCCCAAAAGAGGTGAACCCCAAGAGATGCAGGCCAGGATGCAAAGCAGCGAAGAAATAGTAAGATGTTGAGCAAGCGTGCATTAAAACACAGCAAAAGGGTTTCTTTGTGGTATATTCCACTCATTCTTAGGGCCAAAACCGAATAGCACTGGAAATCGAAGGAGCTTTCCAGATGAATTTTCTGGGCCAACGAGAGTCTGGCTATCTTTGTATATCTCTCTTGTTCGCAGAGCTGGGTGATGTTTCTCGTAAAAATACTTTTTAGGGAGACTTGAAAAGTGCAGTTTGGTGATACCAGAATGTTTTGCAAATACACACAGATTTTTCAAAGACTTTTCAAAAAATCTAAAAAGGATAAAGAAAATTACCAGTTTCAGCTTTTTTTAGTTAATTCCCTGTTTAGATTTTTTTGATCTGAAGCAGCTATTAATTTTGGAGGGTTCTTTCCTTCTTATATAAAAAAATACCCAGAAATTTTTAATGGTTGAAATTACTTCCATTTGGACAAAAGAGAACATTTTGACCAATCTGGAACAATTTTTGTCCCTCATTTCCAACTAAAACTGTCATCAAGTAGAACACAAAACCAAAACCTGTTTTCATTCTTAATCAAAATGACTTTTTCCCCTAAAATTTGGAAATTGCTCAGTGGCACCCTAAGATATGTAGTAGTATGATTTTTTTTTTTTTTTAAATCATTTTTCTGGGCAGTTTCCCCTTCCAAGTCTTTATTATGCAGCTGCCAAAAAATAACTTTTCTGCAATGTCTGACGTCTGTGGCACAGGGACGTACAAACCCAAACCTGTAAACAGCTCAGCTCGGTCTGAGGGATGTAGAGATGAAAACCTGTCAAGTTTCATATGCTCTTTTTTATTTGAAATAACTCAAGAGTTGCAGCATTACTGAATCCTCAGTAATTCACATTTAAATTGAAATGTGCTGCTTTCTGACTCTATCTGGATTGCTGAGGCAGAAGTGCAGCCGGACTTTCTGAACGTGATTTTCCTTAGTCTCTCCTGGAAAGAAGACGATTTCTTTAGAGGGTCTTAAACACCATCAACTTTATTTCCCTAATACAGAAGAAAAGGCTGTGGCACTGGGTAAACCCTGCCCAGGGGTGGCCCAGCTTTACTGAGTCATCTGAAATCATCGAAAGTAAGGTTTTCTGCAAACGTGTCTAGGGTTTTTTTCATCTCCCTCTACATTTCCCCTTGTAACCCTGCATGTTTCACATCTTTATCTGTCTCCCCTGACATTTATACGCTCCTTGTCTCTGCAGTACTTCCCAGCCTGCTCTTCATTTCTGTGTGAAGCATGGAAATTGTGCAAAAAGTGCAAACCAAAGAATTGTGCAAAAGCAAAGAGCTGGTTTGAAAGGGGTTGCACTGCACTCAGCAGGGTGATTTCAATGCAGTTGTTATTGTCCCCGTTTGTTTTCTCTTTTCAGTCGTTATCTCAGACAGGCTAGGACACAAGAGGTTGTTTATTTCTGCTTTGCCACTGAATGAACTTTGCAGCTTTTCGAAAAGGGGGGGGATGAGAGAATAGCAAATAAACCCTGTTTTGACAGCTTCTGGGGTTTTCAAGTGGCCCTGCAGCAGGTCCTGACCTAGAAAGCCCTTATGGCAATACATCCTGTCACGGAAATTTATCTTCTGAGATCTCCGCCAACATGTTTGTCTGCTTCTCCAGCACGTGGTGTGGATGTGGCCTCTGTAGGTTTGTTTGCATGTCTATAGTTGTGCGTGAGGTAGGTTTTCTTTGATTTATAGATGGGAAAGTAAGCAGCATATCGATGTGGAGATCTCGTGCTATGGGTGTGTGCGTACCTGAGGTGGGAAGCGAGAGTGAGAGCTGCCCGACCCGCAGCCTTACCATCGTCCCTCCAGCCGGTGCCTCCCAGCCTTGCCGTTTCCTTTTCCTCTCTCCAATCTGCCCCTTGATGAGCAGGGAGTTATTAAAAGCACACTCGGGATATGGAGCAGCTCTGTAATAAGATCTGCATTTCTCACATAGCTGCTAAACCTCAATCAATATGGTTTTAATCGCCATTTGTGTAACGTGCAATAACTATTAAATTTAAATTAAATGCACAGCTCAGAGCATGCAGAAGGCCCTGGCCAAAGTGCTAACTTTTCCCAAGCTGCTGGAAAGCTGGACTGTAGAGACAGAGTATTTATTTCTCTCGTAAACCAGTTAAATCTTCACTTAGAGACGGGGAAAAAATGTTGAGAGTAGCTATAGGAGGGATGGGGGCGGAGAGGAACAGTGGCTCTTAGCAGAAACAGAAACTTTGGGTTTCCCCTAACTTTTGCAAAACGTTAGTGTTCGGGCAGAGGTGCCTGGGTGCACTTTTCCCTGGTGTCTGTGCTGACAGGATGGAAAAAAGCATTAGTGGTGTTCCCTGTGTGGAGCAGAGCCACACAGGTCATGAGTTGGATGGGGACATGACTCAGAGCCAGATGATGATGTGCTGCCTTCCCTCCTGGTCCCGCACCCCATCCCTTCTCAGGGGCAGGTTGGCTACCAAACTGTCACCAAGTCCTTGCCATGCTGGCCCAGGGCAACGCATCTCCAGATGAAAAGCGTTCCAAGCGAAAGAGCCCTTCAGCTTCTCTGTGCAAGCCCCAAGGGTAACCTTGGGAACAATCACCTTGGCTAAAGACCTGTCTCTGCACTT
Organism: Fulmarus glacialis; assembly: GCF_000690835.1. NCBI lineage: Eukaryota > Metazoa > Chordata > Aves > Procellariiformes > Procellariidae > Fulmarus > Fulmarus glacialis. Next base: position 46,355 of record NW_009205945.1, on the reverse strand, counting down.
ACATGCTCCAGCAGCAAAATGGGGACAGTGGTAATTATAGCTCTGAGATGGGCTTTCGTGAAGGGTTTTGATGTGTTAGAAGAGTAGGACTGATATAAATACCTAAAAGCTACTTCAGAGCAGTTCCTCTTGGCAGCAGCAAAAGACAGAGTGTACCTACGCTGATTTTCAGGCAGAGGCGTGCAGTGGGTACCTGCTCTGGGATGGCCGAAAGCGGGGTAACCAGTTAGCTCTGCACCAAGAGCAGGAGCGTGGGAAAAGCTCCTGCTGCCTCTCTATGCACATGGCTCCAGCGATGAGACCTGCCCACCTCGTGGCACAGGCTCTGGGGCTTTGGGTCCGAAATCATCCCAGCCTCTCCTAAAGCTGTAGTGGTTCTAAATGGTCTCAAACTGTGGGGCTTTCCGACATTAGACTAATAGTGAGCTCCTCCACCTCCGCCTTCTTTCCTCCCCCAGCCCAAGGACTGATGGGTTGCTTAGACTTTATTGCAAGGTTTCCAAGTGGCAAAAGGATTGGTTAAAGCCCAGGTATTATTAAAACCAGCAACAACAACGTCAAATTTCCTAACAATATTTCATATATATATACGTATGTATAAAATTATCACATGCTGGCCAGTGTAAAGAAGTGGAAAGAAATATGGGAAAGGGAATGGATGTAATATTAGGAGAGGGGCAATGCCAATATAATCTCCAGAATGTTTTTTTTTTCCCTCCTAAGCAAATTTCCTTCTTGAGTTTAATTTCATGTCTCATTGTATGCCTGTACCTTACATGGCATTGTTCCCTCCCCTGTCCTATCTGCAATCTGAATCCTAAAAAAGCAGACAGGGAGAAGAGGGAATCAACTAAATTTAACCTGAAATCACCGTGCTGTGCTCAGGATATGCGGTTAGTTGGCAGCCCAGCTCTCTTTGGTGAGATATCTGCTTCCCAGAATCCCAGCCATAGCCAGGGAACTGGGTGTTGCTGCCACTAATAACAGGGATCAGGAGAGCTTTAGCAGCTTTTGCTTGTGAATGCTGTCCACCTCATGGATTGATTCCCAGCAGCGGGTCAATCAGCATAGCCCCCTCCAGTCACGCACACACCCATGCTGATTTATCCCAGCTGAATACCTGCATCCTACTTTTCCAAAGATCTGTGCTCTGCATCCAAAAGATCCTAGCCTCTAGGTTTAAAAGGATCAGTGCAGATTTACACTGGTCCTTTATAAACCATCATCTCTCACTTCTTTCTCTGTCTCGCTTGGGGTTTAATGTGTGCGTATGGTTGTGAATGTGAGTTGTGCATACAATATATACTAGGAAGGAATTCTTTACTGTGAGGGTGGTGGGACACTGGAACGGGTTGCCCAGAGAAGCTGTGGATGCCCCATCCCTGGAAGTGTTCAAGGTCAGGTTGGACGGGGCTCTGAGCAACCTGATCTAGTGGAAGGTGTCCCTGCCCACCGCAGGGGGGTTGGAACTAGATGATCTTCAAGGTCCCTTCCAATCCAAACCGTTCTATAATTCTATGATATATATATATATAGTAAGGATATATAAAAATACATAGTATGCATATGTGTGCATAGATGTGTGTAGGAAAGAAATGTGAGTGTGCATTTATGTATATTCATATGCAAATATGAATCAATATACGCATATATACAGACATATATATATAGATGAGCAAACATTTACACCCATGCGTACACTCCTATGCAGTTTGTTTTCTTTATCCAAATGCCCGGTGCATGTGCAAGCACACGCCGTAGCTATGCAAGGTGCCTGGATGCCCAACTCGGGGACCTGTGTCCCCCTCCCAGCCCTCCAGCAGGTGCAGGAGAGCCGAACCCCACAGCCCATCCCGCCGGGATCGCTCCGGGAAGGAAGGTGGCACTCAGCCCGCAACCCGGCCGGAGCCAACCCAGCCTCCAGCCTGCAAAAACTGCTCTGCTCCAGCAAACTTACGCATCCAAAACCCAGAATAGAAACAGTGACAATCCATCGATTGTGTTTTCTGGGAAGCAGCGGAACATCGCAGCCACCGAGCAGACGCGGCTGAAAAGTCTCCTGCGAGAAGTCTGCTCCTGTGAATGATCTTAGAAAAACAAACCAGTTTATAACCCTCCCAGCCTTAAAAAAACAGCAATGGGGAGCAAGGAAATAAAAAAAGGCATCATTGAGAACCCAGCTATGGTTAAGAGCAGCCTGACAATAACTGTTGAATGCTTGGGGAAAAAAAAAGAAAAAAAAAAGAAGGGGGAAAAAAAAAACAAGGAAGGAAAAAAAAAGATAGTGTTGGTAAGGAAAATAGCTCAAACTTTTCAGTGTTTGTGGTTAGTGCTGACTAGTAGGTAAGAGTCACAGCCTGGCAGGGGGTAAAAATGTTCTCTCTCTTTGATTTAATGGTTGCAAAAAGAACCACCCCCCCTGCAAATGCACCCCCCTCTGTCCAGAAATGACATGTCATCGAATGCCATGCTGCTTGGTGACAGCACTTCATAAACACAACGACTGAATCTGCCTCCAACATCCTTGCGTACGACGGCAGGAGCTGGCTGTAACGAGTGCGAAGGGGTGTTGGGGACTGAGGCTGTGGGACAGGCACAGACCTCGTGGGTCTCAGAAGAAACTTGTTTTTCAATGTCAGCCTGGAGAAAACCGTCACGGGTCAGAGCACTTGTTAATATGATCAAGTTTTGGGCATTGACACTGTTGTAAGGGGACTGAAAAAAAAAACAAAACCCAAACCAAAACTCTGAAACGTCAGCTCCAATTGCAGTTGTAGGAAACTTCAGATTTGGCTTCTTTCTACATAAATACGTAAACCTCTAAATCAAGCAAAGGACCCCAGTAGGCTGGACTGAAAGGAAAAACTCGTGGTGGTGACAGGGAGAGGGAAACGGTTTCTCCTACTTTCTTTTTTTTCATCAGAATTTGAAATTTCGATAAAAGGGCAGGATTTAAAATTCCCGTTCCTCTTGACCAGCCTCCCAGCCGGGGCTCAGCTTTTCAGACTTGAGCTCCCTGGTGATGCTGGGGACGGGCAGGAACATCCAGTACGGCTGCGGTTACATAGTGAGATCAGAGCACTCTGTTTTTCAGCTCACAAGGAATAACGTCCTGCTTTGGAAAATAATTTAAAAAAACCAACCCAAACCAACCCCCAGAGTACGAAGTATGGCAGATATTAATTTGGGCTCGTGGATTTTCTACGGGGAAGCTTTGGCCCATTTGAAAGTGGGGCTGGGTTACAGTGTGATTATTTTGGGAGCGGCATGTGCGCTACGCCTGCCAGCTTCGTGTAACAAAAGCAGAGCTCTCCCCGTTGCCAGCACGTTATCGCGGTGCTTTGGCAGCTTAATCCTGTTTTTTTTCAAGACAGTTGCAGGGTAAGGGTGAGGGGGACCAGCTACTGTTTGATTTTGCAGGAGCTGCAAGTGCACGAGGATGGTCTGGATTTGCTGGGGTCTGGCGGTTGGCATCATCCCATCCCTAGGAGGGCTTGGGGTGGGGATGGCTGCAATGCCAACGATGGAGAAAAATAACACCTTCGGGACAGAGTTGGGAGAGAGTGATGTTTGTATCACGTTGCAAAGTCGTGTCAGGGTATGTCTGGGAAAACCTTAATATTTTCTACCCAGGACACTGAAGCTCTTTTGTGTGTACCGCTGGGCTGCAGAACACTGTCAGACTAGACCTTGGAGGAAGAAAAACATGGTAGATGGTTGTGGTGGCTGGTGCTGTTGGCGGAGGTACTTTGCCAAAGTGTTTTATTTCTCAGGGGACCTCGCTGTGTACGAGCAAGAGCTTCAGCTTCCACATCCAAAAATGACTCCTTTGCTTCCAGGAGATTTTTTGCTTTACAGATGCCTTTCTGCTACATCTTGCCTGAGACTCATCAAACTCATTTCACTTAGGCCAACTAAATGCCTCATATGGTCTCATTCACTACTAGCATGACTGGCACGTCAATCAGCAACCTACAGGAGTTACACAACTGTGTCATCTGAGAGCAAAATTAGTTTAGCAAAGGGTGGTTGTTTTTAGGCTTGGTGGGGGAATTAAAATATTAGAAGAAACCAGCTTGAATTTTCAGGAGGAGGTTTCAGCAACACACAAAAAAGCCACAGAAATTCTTTTTTGGCAACTTGAAATGGATTTGTTCAGCCCAAAAAGAATTGTTTTGGTAGGATTTGGAGTGATCTAATGTGGGGGAGTGGGATTCTTTAAGTCATATTTACATGAAATATGCCATTTCAATATAAAAATATTTGAATTTAAAATAAAAAAAAAAGAAAAGAAAAAGCTGCCAGTATTTACAAGACAAAACATTTGATTTTGGAAATGAAAGACAAAGGGAAAGGCTTTTATGTCAAAATAGTAAGTGTAATAATAATAATAATAATAATAATGTCTCTTTTTTTTCCTTACTTAAGCTGTTTACCAAATTAAATACAGTAGTGTTTCACTTTTCCTGGACGCTTTCCAACGTACCATATCCACCAAATATATTATCTGGTGACTAATTTCCCTGTCCTGTTTGAGACCTTCCATCTTAAGATGATCATATTGCAAGGGGCACAAGTGCAATGCTGTCCCATAATTATGTGTGGAATGGTGGAGTCCACCTGTCCCCATGCATGTGGATCGAGACATGAGCCGTTTTCCTTCTTAGCACCCACTCACCAGGAGGTTTGAGGGCTTGAAGCCTTTCGGAAGTGTTGCAATGTGGTTCACGAGCTGTATCCTTGGGGGTCTTCTCTTCTCCATTAGAGACCCAACCCATGAGCTATTGTCTACCTCAAGCAGACAGCATAGGCAACGTCTGACCTCTCCTACACCCCAGGCTCCCCTCCAGGATTTAACAGAGGGTATTTTTTAGGTTTTATAATTTCTTCCATGGTTGCGAACATCTGCACAAACATCTGCTGGTGAGGCTGGTGAAGGGGGGAGTTGCAGAGAAGGCGGGAAGCCAGCCGTCAATAAATGGTTGGAGAATCCAAAACCATGTTGCTACAGGGAGAACAGTCAGTCTACAAAGTGTTTTATATTTCTGGTGCAGGCCGTTGCCAGAAGCTGTCTCAGTTCTCTAAAGAGGTTGTGTCATTCTCCTGTTGAGGCTCTGGAATTTCCCTTTGTACTCCGGAAAGCTGTGGCAACACATTCCCCATCCAAGAAAGGGAGCTATCAATTTATAGGCTACTACCAGAGTTGGAAAAGCACAGTGATCGAAAAGCGCACTGCTCCTTCAACCCCAGAAGGTATTTTCAAGAAAACAAGAAGCAAGGGGATGTGAAACCCTGCCAGGGGACTGCCACCCAGCGCCCCAGCTCAGGCTGAGGGTGCTGAGCATCAGCGCCAAAGGTGAGGTTGCTTTGAGTTGCCACGTGCTTGGACAAGCTTCCTGCAAAGTGCAAAACTGAACCCGTGCCCTGTAGACATATCAGGCTGTGGTTCCTCACTCAGTGAGGATTCAGAGCACAATAGTATGGCTGAGCAGATGTAGTCTGAGGTATTGAGGTTCAGGATTGTGTTGTGATAGGACGAGAGGACATTAGGAAAAATTTCTTTACCGAAAGGGTGGTCAGGCCTTGGAACAGGCTGCCCAGGGAAGAGGTGGAGTCACCATCCCTGGAAGTATTTAAAAGACGGGTAGATGTGGCGCGTAGGGACGTAGTTTAGTGGGCATGGTGGTATTGGGTTGGCGGTTGGACTTGATGATCTTAGAGGTCTTTTCCAACCTTAATGATTCTGTGATTCTGTGATTTTTTCCTTGGGGTAGGAACCTCATGGGTTCCCCAAATCTATTTCTCAATCTGGCTGTACCACTGATCTCATGTTTCTCCACAGTCCTTCACCACCTCATAACCTTTACTGTTATGCACCTACTTCAGCTCTCCCCCTCTCCAGCTCTGTCATCACCTGGGAGCATCCCATGGAGTGACTCTGAGACCCAAACCAGTGCTTCCTAACCCCAAACCAGACACCGCTCCTTCACACAAGGCTTTCACATTTACTTCTTGAGGGACCAGGTGAATCAAAAGCCACAACATGGCAGACCTCATCCAGACTTATCCCAAAATAAAGTAGGGACCTGGAAGCCATAAAGTCTGCTGAAGTTATAGTAGGAGCAGTGGTGATATACTGCTGTAATTTTTCAGCTCTCAGGAATAAATAGATAAAAGAAAGATTCAAGGTAACCATCTTCTGGTGAAAAAGAGTGCAGGCTGGAGAAAAAAGTGCTTGTGTATTTCCTTATGCAGCAGCACCCTCCGCATGACCTTGACAAAGACTTTACCTCATTTTCCTGATCTTGAAATACGTACCTTTTTAATGAAAGGCTTCACCAATTCAGCTGAAAATAATGGTTGATTTCTATTTCCACTTCACTTTCATTATCAGTATAGTTAGGTATTGTAAAAGGTCAACAATTCACTTCTCTATTGGACTCCCAAACAATATATTTTCTGCCATTCCAAAATGACCTGTCATTTCAGTCCAAGTTGAAATAATTTTTCTTCTGGAAACATTGGGGACCAAACGTAAAACTGAAAACATAGAGTATCAGCAGAGTTTTATGGTTGGGTTTCTATTCTGCAAAATGTTCATTATATTTTAGCTGTTCCCCATGAAGACCACGTGGAACACCTTGTACTGTCATGTATCACAGCTCATATACTAGTCAAGTGTCTGTGTGTTGTACCATGACTTTCCTCCCATCAGACCATGAGCTGAGTAGAAATAATGAGGAAAAGTCCTTAGGGCAGTCCTGGGAGCTAAATGTAGATGTACCAAAAGAGTTTCAGAAGGCAGAGATGAGAGGTCAGGAGTGACTATCAAACAACAGTAAGGGATGGGGCTGTATGAGACTTGACCATGTGTCAAGGTCTTCCCATGAGGAGTGGAGGAGTTTATGTACATCTTAACTGCTCTGCACAGAAGGTGATGGGAGAGGGGATGATGGGGATGATGTGTATTAATAGGTTTAAAAAGGTCTTAGTGGAAAAACCCACATGCTTATGAAATGCAAATGTAACCTCAACACAATGATACTGATCTTGATGGCCTTCTGGGCCTCTTTCCATCTGCTGCGTTTCTGCCTCCTAAATCAGTCTCCCAAGAACACACAAAAAACCCCCAACCCCTTCTCCTTCTCCCAAACTAGCCCTGTCACAGCTAAGTGAAAACCTTGCTGTTTGTATTAGGATTCCTCAGTGTGCTATGAAACAAGAAGAATATTGTTTCTTTTCTGGAGGGGCTCCTTGCTTGCATTGTCTAAATGCTTCCCCCAGATAACCTCCTGACTGCTGGTTAGCAACAGTTTTATTAATAGGACTGATTTCAGACTTAGTTATGTCTGACTTACCATGCACAGAGTTATGTGCTTGATTGAGATATTATGGGTTTATAAAAAAATTTCCCTGAGATATGAAGCTGTGAATGACGTTAACAGCGCCAAGGGGTGCGTGCATCCCTCCTGGTGTCTCTGGGACAAAACCAGCTTAATGCCATTATTTAGACAAAGAGGACAGTAGCATTAGGGCTACAGCTGACGCCACTGGTGACCAGGTGATGATCCCCTAAAGCCAAGATTGCTAAAACAGCAGGAAAGTTGGCATAAGGTTTCCTGTTTGTTATGGAAAGATTTTAATTCAGACGTCTGGTGTCTTCAAAGAACATGCAGCACAGTCTACACATCAGGGCGGGAGACAAGTGGAAAGAGATTAGCAGTCAGCAGCTCTGTCTCATATGGATTTGTACCAAATACCACCACTGTGAGCCCTGGTGCTCTGGATGCTTGGCACTCATAGGAATGTCTTTGCTTTAAAACCGCAGTTGCCAACAGAAAAAATGCCAGGGGAAACTCAATTCTTCTGAAGTGCCAGTATATTTAAAACAAACAAGCAAACAAACAAACAAAACCCCAAGGGAAATCATCCTAGTCTACTTCCAGGGAACTGGAGAATGTAAAGCCATATCTGGGAAAGCAAATTCACATTAAGCTTGTGAGTAGATTTTGCAGCCTCCAGCTTTGGGCGATGAGGGCTGCTCTGCTGACCGAGCTCAGTGAAGTGTGGGGTGATGCTGGTGTGCAGTGGTGTAAGTGCCTTGGGGCAGGAGTGGGTCTGGGCATCAGAGATATCGCTGGGGGCTTTCACTCCCTTGGATGCCCGTTGCATTAGAGCAGCAGAAGCAGAGCTGCCCTAGAGCATGGATATGGGGTCACCGTTTGTGGCTGCAATGCATTGGGACTCATTTGCCCACTGCTTGCCTTAGCCTAACCCCATTTTTACAGCCTGTCCTCTGGGCCCCTCCTGCCTGGGGTCTCTGGGGCAGTCCTCATGGACAGCTCAACCATTGCTCTTGGTACATGGAGATGGCTTTGGTTTTGTGTGCTCCACGCCGTTCTGAGGGAGAGGGGAAGGAAAACAAAACCCCAGCTGCCTTCAGTCTAAACGTAGCCCAGGGTTCATTCCATCCATCTTCAGTGATACCGTGTGGCTGGGTAAATGATGACTCGTCTTTCCTTACAACTCCATGGTGGTATGTGCTGAGAGGGGAGAAAATAGCAGCAGCTGCCACCCACACATCTCTGCAGCTTTCCCAAGAGGAAGCCATGCCAGGGTGGTAGGTCTGGTCAAACCGTCTACCACCACCTTGCCAGCTGTCATGCATGGTCCTCCAGCTCTGACTGGTGTTTTTATAGGGGCCATCATTAGAGGTGAGTCACCCTCAGTCCTTCAGCTCAAACCTTCCCTTTGATCCAGCTGTGGGAATGTGCAGTCATCCTTTTTCGCTCTGGCACAGTTTCTCCTAATCTGCAGTCTGCCAAAGGGCTAGCTCATGCTTTCTGGGTGGGACTCATCAGATCAGAAAAGGACATCTAGTGTGCTAGTTGCCCACACTCTCTTTATTGTCATTGCAGAATTGATTGATCCATTCAGTGAAAAGCAGAGCATAACTCATTTTCTCCCCACGTATAGACCTAAACCAAGTCAAAACACACCCTAGAAGTGCCCATTCCCTTCTACTGGTATAAAGCAAATGTGGGGTCACTGACACATCCGAATGTCTAACATCTAAGTGTAGCTGAGATGAATTCTTCCCCAAGAGCAATCTGTCATAGTGATTTACATATGAGTTGCCAGCAGCTCTGGCCTTATTTCACCCACACTGGCTATTGATGCCTGAATAAACTCAATATGCAATTAGCTTCAGCAAAATTCTCAAAGCTTGATATAATTAGACACACTGGGCATAAGGCTGCTGCTGAAAATGCACCTGTATGAATGTGTTCCCCGATGGATATTTACTTCTAATTAAACTAAGGTATGTGGATTTGGGATAGGACCCAATCTAGATGATTATAATCTTCCTGACAAAGATGTGTTTGGACCCCTCCATGTGTTAGGAAAGGGAAGAGCACTGCTATTCTTTTGGGGGCTCCTTTCTTGCATTCTTTAAATGCTTCCTTCCAGACAGCCTCCTGGCTGCCACTTAGATAACTATTTTATTAATTGGAATTCATTCAAGGTAAATTATGACTAAGAATTGCAAACAAAGTGGTAATCCTCTGAATGAGCTAGTTCAGATAAGGATTGAACAGGGCAGACACAAAAATAGCGGTCTGATTTTCAACAATCGCAGGATTAGTGTTGAGTCCTGCCTTCCAAATCCAGCAGATGTTTTCTGGTTCTTCCTTCTCCTAAGCCAGAAGATGCTCAGAAACACTATGCTAGGGAGAGATAGGCAGGACACTGATGGGAAATATGAGCTTTGGGCTGCCTGTATCTGCCCTGTAGACCCTCAATGTGTCCTACGAATGCTAGAGCTCCTTGTGCTGCTCAGGGTATCGGAGACAGAAAAGTGTCTGGGAGCTGTCCACTGAGCCCTGGGTGGAATAAAGGGATTGGTGTTATGCTCTGCCATGTCACAGCCATCCTGGCTGGAGAGCTGGGAAGTTACAACAGCTCCACCCTTTAATATTATGAAAATCCCAAATAGGTGATGAAGGGATGTGTCACGTTACATTTTACCTTGAAACAAGGAAACAAGGAGTTTGCATTTGAGGTTCTTACTATGCCTTTGTTCCACTTGGCTGCTTTGCTACCAAGGAACAAAATATGATATTAAACAATGACAGGTGGTCAGCTTCATATGGAGAATCTGCCCCAAAATGTGTGGGGTTGTACATATGTTGGCAGGGGGCAAGGGTCATATATGTCCACAGAGGAATGCTTCCAAGGGTGTGTATTCATGTACTGTTAAGTCTGTCCCAAGTGTATACTTTGCATGTATGCATTTGCATGTTTACGCATACCAAAATATGGTTTCTCTTTATTTATGTGTTCACCATAAGGGCATTCTGCCAGTCTTCCTGCACTGCAGGAATGTCCCCATCAGCAGGGACACCCACCCTCTTGGTTTTCCGTGAGAGACAGGTGTAAATTCTGGTGTAAATTCACACTGCTGACCTGTGCTTGTTCATTCAGAAGCTTGGACCTCACATTCTGACATTGTGTTTCCTTCTTTTGCATTTGAGCTCAGCAGCGATCTGTTGGCATCTTGCAGCATTTTTGGGGTCCAGAGCTGCTAGAGGGCAGTGCCACATAAAAATAGGAAGCGGGACAACCCTAAAACTTGGGAAACAGGAGGAAATATGAAGTGATGGGAAAACAAGAGACAGATGCAGCGTCAGAGCAAGGTTCAGAGAGTTGTCCAATATAGTACAGCAGTGGTTATTAGAGGATGCTTTAGGAAAAGGTACGAGAACTGGGCAGAACTTCCCCCAAACACCCTCCTAAACCTCAAGCAGAGACTTCCTAAACTAAGTATTTCTGTACATTTTGTACTATACAGAAAAGGATTTCTTTTCCAGGAAATGATCCTGTGACCCTTCACACACATGTAGACTGTGAACATCCACAGTATCCCATGATGAGCTTCCACAGTTCAGCTCTAAGAGCAAAGAACCGCTTCCTTCACTTTCCTTTGAGCCTGATTCATGCCAGCTTCACTTGATACCCCCTTGTTCTTCCGCTGGAAAAAACAGTGGATAGTAGATCCCCATCTGTCTACAGATAAAACCCTTGCAGTGAAGGAACATGGGATTTACCATGGTGCTACCATAATCATCTCTGGAGAGGGCAAGTTCAGCTCTAAGAGCAAAGAACCGCTTCCTTCACTTTCCTTTGAGCCTGATTCATGCCAGCTTCACTTGATACCCCCTTGTTCTTCCGCTGGAAAAAACAGTGGATAGTAGATCCCCATCTGTCTACAGATAAAACCCTTGCAGTGAAGGAACATGGGATTTACCATGGTGCTACCATAATCATCTCTGGAGAGGGCATCAGTG
>NW_009205945.1:22327-34992 GCF_000690835.1 Fulmarus glacialis | reverse complement strand
AGAGACAACAGCAGGGACACAGGAGCAGCAGAAGAATGGGCCAAGGGCATCTGCAGCCTTGTGGTGAGGACAGAAGTCCTGAAGGTGGGGCTGGTGAATAGGGAAGGTGGAGGAGGAAAGAACAAGAATCTACAGGCTCTGTAAAATTATTTTCTTGGAGTTACGAGTCAGTCTCTTTCATAGACCTCACAAACATAAAACAGAGACTAAACCAGTGCTCTTCTTGTTTCCTTCAGTTTTCTGTTTTTTATCTGGCTGTTATTCTTTGTCTCTTTCAGGTTGAATTCACCCCTGATCAGATTGAAGGTGAGCAAGATGTGTTTCTCTTCTGTGCACAGCAAATACTGTCACTGGGAGGTGCTGGCAAGTGCTGGGGTGAACGTGGGTGTGGTATTGGAGCTACCTTGAGAAGGTTGTGCTTTAATTCATGGCTTTGTTCCTGTTCCGTCCCTCCTCCAAATCCTTTGTTGAGTTGGTCAAGAGAAAAGGAGAAAGTCATGCACCATGGAGAGTAGCTATTTATTTCATTAAAGAAAACATCAGTTCCACTGTCAATGATGCAAAACCAAAAAAGAAAAAAAAAAAACCCACACCCCCAAAACCTCAGTCCAAATATATGCTCTTTCTTTAAGAAAACCCACTAACAAAATATCAATCCTTTCAAGAGAAAGTCTCCCAACTCTGCTTTTGAGAACTTTTCCCTGTATTCAATCAGAATTTAATGTGTTACAGTTTTGTGACAGCTCTCCAGAAACCAGCGAATAATGACAGGGTGGCATTTTTTTTCTTTTAAAGAAAAACATCAGCATTTGTTTCTGAAATTTTTGTCCCAGCCCAAGAAACTGATACTAAAACTTCATGCATGAAGTCCTGGGAAAACTACCACTGCAGCTGTCCCTTTTTTCCTCAACTGCCAGCCTGCTTTTTACTTAAAGGATAATTGATAGATGGAGTCAAACATCTGGCAGAATTTTGCTTTGGTTTTTAAACACTTGGCAGAACTTGGTAGAGCCTATGAAAGATGGTATCAGAAAATAGGTTAATCAGAACAGATGAAAAAAAAAATCACAGGCTATCCAGTCAGGCTGATTCAGAGAGGAGAGATATAGAAGGAAGGATTTTCTGAACTGGAACCAAATGCCATAATATCTTAGAGATAGAAAATCCTTCTTTTTTTTTAAATCAGAACTTTTTTCTGATTTCAAAATTTTCAAAATTGTTCTGTAATTTTTTAATCAGAAAAGTGGCTTTGCCACAGACTACCAACATTACCTTGGGATTTTCAAGCCCCCCTTAATGGCTTTAGTTTCAATTTCTAACAACAGGTCGAAAGTAACTCATGATTGGAGGCAACTGTTAATTTCTGGAAATCTGCCCATTTCCTAGTCCCAAAGTCATCGGAGAACTGTAGGAGAGGCACAATTCTGAGCCACAAACCTTTGAATGATTCCAGCAGCACACAACAGCCGGATCTGTCATCAGCTAATATTTTGGGGATTGGAAACTAGGACCCACCTAGTTTCTATGGCTTGTTTTCTCTCTCCCTGAGGAGAACTAGCTCTAGAGACTATATCAGAGAATGGGAAAAGAAAAGACCTCTTCAGAAAAAAATAGGATGCTTCTCTGGCCATCAGCCCATTGGAAGGGCTAGGAAATGACAAATTTAGAGCAACCCCAGGGCTGCCAGAAAAGGTAGCAGGGCTAGAGCAGATGTAGACCATCTCTAGAAACAGAAAGTTGCATCTTCTTTCTTTTCTTCTCTTCTTCTTACAGTTGCCTTCTGGTCTAGTTGTACTCACTGCATACACAGAGAAAAGCTGGGAATCCAGGATTTGTGACGTAGGATGGCCTTGAAATATCAAAGGGAAATCCATGGGGCAGGAAGCAGATAACATCATCTGTGTGAGAAAGGCCATGAGACCTCCATGTTCAGCTACAACAGCATAACAGAGTTATACTGTGTGCTAGCACTGGGGACAAACACTAAATCCACTCCAGGTTAATCCCACAGTTGGTTCATACGTTCTGCCATGAGTTGCTTGAAGGAGTGCCCAATGGCCTGAACATCACCTGGGGACTGAGCAGAAAAGCACAGGTCCTCAGTCAGCTCCCCAATTCCCTTCCTCCTGACCTTTTCTGGTTCTCTTTTTTCCTTCTCTCCGTTCTTTCAACTGACCTTTAGAAGGTTTTTAGGTTCATAAATGAGTAGGCAGATAGACTGATAGTTGCTAGATAGATATTTACTCCTAGGTAGAGCTTAGATGCTTCAGGTGTAGAATTATATCTACAGCATGGTTCACAGTTGTCCCCGGATTGTTACTGGCATATGCTGTCCTCTGTACTAGTTTGCACATGTCAAAACCTTGCCAAGAAGTGTGCCACCAGTTTAAGAAAGTGGACAATCAGTATTCCAGTGCTTGAGACTGTTTTATTTTGTGTTAAAAGTGCAAGTTAGAAAGCAAGCACCACTTGCCATGATTTACAGCTGTTATACTGGCTGTTGGCATGACTTGAGAGTTGGAACTCACAGGAGCTCTAGATTAATACGTCTTTTTGATTTGTTTTCTCCTTCCTATTCTCTCCTCACTCTCTCAAGCTTCCAAGATTGCTAGCTCTCCCTTTCTTCTGGGTTTCAGTTGCACTTGTTTTGTTCTGGGTTCATTTTCAGCTCCGCGCTGCACTGTTAATTTTGTCAGATTTCCTCTTTCAGGAAGTCATCAGGAGGTTAAGATCACCTGTTATACCTTTATATGGTATATGTGTTTCTTAAAAAAATAGACCTCTAATGTATAATAATCCCCTCTCTTTCTCTCTCCCTCTTGACCTAGGTGTCTCAGTGAGACTAGATGCTTCCCCATTTGTCAGCTGAAGCTAGATCAATAGGAAGTTCATCTTATGTGTTAGATACTACTGGCCATCAATCTATCACCATTGACCCAAATGGTTTTCTGGCAGCTGATTCTGAACTGGGGTGGTGGAGGAGAAACAGACAATGCAGCATCTCAAGGTCTTTTCCAGCCCTATCTCTAGGATACTCTGAACCTCTTCGTCTTGCTAAGGAAAAGACTTTATTGCACCAGACTTACTTCCCTGCAGGGAGTCATTGTTATGTTAGCCCCCAAAATGTTACTCAGAGGGAGAAGAATGATCTGTGGGTGAAGCCATGTGCAACACACCCATCTTTACATGTCCTCCTGCCTCAACTGCGAGTGAAATTCATTAGTTGTGGCAATGTGTATTTATGAAACTGTATTTCTGGCCTCTTCAGCCCCCTAAATTGCTGAAAAGAGAAGAATGCGAGCTATTCAAGATGAGAAGATAGGTAGCAATTACGCATATGAAAATATACACTGCTCCTGCCAGTGGTTTAATGGCTAGCAGGAGGACAAAGGAGACCATAGCCATGCTGGTTTCATTGCTTTGATGGAAACTTGCATTAAGCCAGCAAATGCAAATGTAAATTTAAAAAAAAAAAATAGGCTGCTTCTGTATATTGACAAAAAGGAGTTTCCAAACCCACAGGCCAATGCTCTGGTGAGAGGCGGTTACATCTGATTTTAAACTAGAAAAAAAAAGAGAAACATGAGCTGTCAGTAACTATGATGAATTGTGAACCTTTAGGAGGTGGTGCGAAGGGTGCTGAGGCAATTGGTCTCAGGGAGCAGGTAAGCGGCAGGCGGAGGAGTAGCTCAGAGAGGTAGGCGTATTTCTCATCCACCTCAGCTGCTGAGACCCCCAGGAAAGGGCAGAGCTGGCAGTGGGTCTCTGGCCCCCTTCCACTGTCTGCAAGGAGCCCATGAAAATCCGCTATTGCCCTCTGCTGGAGTGAGGACTGCCAATGGGAGCTGGGCTCGGCCGGTGACAGAGGAGGCAAAGATCCAGCAGAGAGAGGCAGGGAGAGGAAGAAAGAGAGAGCAAAGAGGAGAGTGCAAAGAAGAAAACAAAGGGAGCGTTAATTAGTCCAAAATGAGAAAATGCATCATTGTTTGAAAGTGTTGGATGAGGAAGGAAATGAGTAAGAGATGAGTGGAATGATAAAAATGAAAAGGGAGGGAGGAAGGGGAAGAGGCAAACCCAGCAACACTGGAAGAGGGAAGGAGAGAGGGAAATAAGCAAAGGAGAAGAAAGAAAAAAGAGGCAGGGGGAATAATGATGAGGAGAAGGAATTGAGAAGGGAAAGATGGAAAAAATCTGACATGCAGAGTGCATGGCTGAATGGTTGAATGAGTCAGGATCTAGGGAAAAAAGAAATAGCCTTACTGTGTTGGGAGAGTAGGAGGGAAACGTATACAGAAGAGTAACAGCAGGGCAAGGGGCAGATTCAGGGATTCACAGCTTTAAAGCCAAAGGGATATTTGTGATCACTTGTAGACCGTGCACTATGCAGTGTGTTCATTAAAGGATAACAGCCTGTTACTGTTGTTTGCGCCTTGAGATGCTCCTCTGTCTCTGCAATGTGTCTGCAGCTCCAATAGAGAGAGGCAAAGCTGAGTAACTAGTGTGTCTGGGGAAGTCTCCCCTGGGATCCTGCACTGACCCCATTTATTAATGGTAGAACAGGGACCCTCTGCCATGGGAATGCTCATGTCAAGGTATTGTTGCTCGAAGGGACTCCCTCTTCGGCCAGAAGTAAAGAGAAGACGTGAGGATATCTTCACAAGGAGGTAGTGGAGAGGAGCTGGCTGTCTTGCAAGGGGAAGGGCTCTGCATGGGCACACAGGGGAAAGCAGGCAGATGTGAAACCACTGGAGGGGATGATTGCATCTCCACGCGTGAGATCTGGCCTGGCGTCGGTAGCTGATGGCATAGCAAACCTGACTTCTCCAGATGCAGTTGGATTGGGTGCTAGAAAAATGAAAAAATCAGAGGATCCTTCTAGATCTGCTCCTTGACACTGTTAAAACCAACAATTGATCAGTTATAAGTTTTCCATATTCCTTCACCCTCTCCCACCAACAGACTGCTTGTTGTGTGATTATTCCAGTAGGTTATCGTGGCATATCTTGTTACCTGCTATTAGACATGATCCTTTATCTCAGTGGGCTGTGTCAGTGCTCTCTAAGTGATGAATACATATCCAGTTAGCTAATGAGCAGAACTGCTATTGAATTCTGTGCCACCCTGAGTGCTCCTGATGAGCTGGAAAGCTCTCAAGGCCAACCATTTCTATAAGGTTTTCTGCATTTCCCGATGATAGCTGAGACGGAAATACCATGAGAAGAGCATTTGACCTCTCCGATTCCATTCCCTGATTGAACCGGAAAATGCAGGGGAGGAGGAACACAAACATTGCAGATAACAGCAACAACAAAACTCATCAAACTTGTTCCCAAACTGCAAAATAAAAGGGTCAGGCAGAGTTAGTTAGGGGCAAGGTCTAGGCTTGCTTTGACTTCATCTGAGGGAGCATGGCATGCATTTCTTTCTATCTTTTTGTCTTCCAGAATTTAAGGAAGCATTCTCACTCTTTGACCGGACTCCTAAATCTGAGATGAAAATCACATACGCACAATGCGGAGATGTCTTGAGAGCTTTGGGGCAGAATCCAACCCAGGCTGAGGTCATGAAAGTGCTTGGCAGACCCAAACCAGAAGGTTGGTGTCCTCCTCTGTGTTTGTTTTGAAAAAGGTCATTCTGAGAATTATTTGTGAAGCAGGTCTCCGTTTTCTGATGGAAAGATTAATTGTGAAGTAACAAAGGATATAGAACAGCCTCTGCAGATCGCTAGCAGAAAGGTAAATGAGGAAAAAAATGATCTTGCAGTCAATACAATTGGCTCAAATTTAGGAGAATGAATTAATTTAATGGCCCTCTGTGTCAATGTGTTTTACAATGACATGTTTTTGCCTTTTAAAATTGCTTTGATGACAGGCATTCACTTGTGTTTACTAAAAATGCAGACATCTTGAAGACATCCAAAGAAACAAAGGAATGGACTGAATGTGAGGACATAGCCTGTTCTACAAAAGTATATATTAGAGCGTCTGTAATGATTGCAGTAATATCTCCCTTCAACATTCACCGTACACTGGATATCTCTTCAGAACAAAAGAAATCTCTCCCAGACCACAGCTACATTCAGGCATTTTCTGGATTATTTCTCTGTCCTTTCCTTCCACTGAGGTGGAAATGACAATTAGGCCCTCATTCAACAGCTATGATATGTGAGGATATGGCAATGACACAGTGGCAGGTGGGACAAGGAGTCATATGGGAACAAAACACCCTCTGATGTTCTTGAAAGGCAAAGAATCAGGAAAATGGGATACACAGCCCTGGTCTTCCCTATTTGCTCTAAAGCTCCTCTCCCAGTATGGTTTTAAACATCTCTGCATCATAGGGCTGCAAAGCAAAGCTGATTTTGTATTGGCAATGAGCTTCTCTTACTGTCTTCTGCTTAGTTTCATACTTTTATGTTGCATGAAACAGTCTTGAGAGTCTAACAGTATTTTCTTTCCTTGATGTTTGTGTATGTCAGATACTAGGACATATCTATCTATCTATCTATCTATTAAAATTCATATTTCTCTCCTTGCCAGACCTCTTTCCCACTGTATCCATTCTTCCATCTGTACTTAGGTTATTTCTATGCTCTTTTCTCCCCTTTAGCTGGCATTTATTGCCACAGTTCTTCTACCCTCACCACCTACCGTGGTGGATGCCTCATGATTAGTCCTCAACTCTCCCAGAATCCACCAAAACTTTCATTTCTATCTGTATCTTTGTAGACATGAACTCCAAGATGATCGACTTTGAGACCTTCCTGCCCATGCTCCAGCATATTGCCAAGACGAAAGATACAGGCACCTACGAGGACTTCGTGGAGGGTCTGCGCGTGTTCGACAAGGAGGGAAATGGAACAGTGATGGGGGCTGAGCTCCGCCACGTTTTGGCTACGCTGGGTAAGGTGAACCTTTCCTCATGCAGTTTCATCGCTGAGGTCTTTCCCATACAGCTTGTATCATTCTAGGTAATCTTTATGGAGAAAATGACTGAGCAAGACTTCAGCCATCACCTTGTCCTCAGTTATAAAGATCAGAAAAAGTTCTTTAATAATGAAGCTAAAAATCACTGACCTACAGCTGAAATATTTGTCTTTCCGTCTTCCTTCCTTCCTTCCTTCCTTCCTTCCTTCCTTCCTTCCTTCTTTCATTCCTTCCTTCCTTCTTTGTTCTAGTGTTTTATTTCTCCAATAAATATTACATTTCTATCACCATAAAATTGTCAAAACATTGGAAACCCCATCTATTTCTTCAATATTTTTCTCCATTTTTCTGCACCTTCAAGACAAGTTTTAAGATGAAGCACTTTTTAACCAGTGATCTGTTTAACAGAAGTGTCTCTGAAACGGAAAGCTCCTGTTTTTAAAGTAGGGATCAATATTTCTCCGTCCTCTCAAATTTTGACTTCAGAAGCTCATTTTTTCACAGAGAGTGATGACAACAGAATGAGTGCAGGACAGCAAATTTGGCTGTAACTTAATGACAGGTTTCCAATTTGGATTAGAAGGCACTGACATGCTGTCATCTGAATCCAGTGAGCATTTCTCAAGATCAGCCTTTTCTACTAGTGTTTGTCCACTATTTTAAAAAAGGATGAGCCTTTACAAAAGAGATTTGATTTAAACCAAAGGATTACAATGATGGGTTTTGACCTGGGAAATCAATTCAAAAAGCCAAACATTTTACACCCAGGGGTTTTCATTCAATGACACATCCATGCCTATTAATGACACAGGGAATAAGAAAAGAAAGCAGTGCTATTTTCCTTTTTATCATTGATGTTATCGGATCGGTTTGGGGACCAAATTCAGCGACGACAAAAAAACCACCACAGGGTCCGGATTGTTGCCCTATCTAACATTACCTGGGATAAAGAAACCACTCTGTGCAGTTTTGTGAGTTTCACAGTCCTACAAGAAATACTTTTGTACTTACCCTTCTCTTTCCAGTAACCCAGAATGTGGCAATGTCTGATTTTCAAGTCCCGATTGGAAGTATTTCAATCTTAAGAATTAATAGTTCTGTTTAGAGTGGCAGGTCTAAATACTGGTCAAATCCTAGGCACAGCCAAATATTCTGTAAATTAGCATGCTTTTCTCTTCAATTTTCAAAAAAGCAGTTGAACTTTCACAGGTTCACATTAGCTGAGGACTTGTTCCTGAGTGCCAGAACTCAGTGATGGAAAAGTGGAACAACATGAGCAGCAGGGCACACACAATGCTTTTCATTTCTATGGTTTCAGGTGGCCAAGAAGGCCAATGCCATCCTGGCCTGTATCAGCAATAGTGTGGCCAGCAGGAGTAGGGAGGTGATCGTGCCCCTGTACTCGGCCCTGGTGAGGCCGCACCTCGAATCCTGTGTTCAGTTTTGGGCCCCTCACTACAAGAAGGACATTGAGGTGCTGGAGCGTGTCCAGAGAAGGGCAACGAAGCTGGTGAAGGGCCTGGAGCACAAGTCTGATGAGGAGCGGCTGAGGGAACTGGGGCTGTTTAGCCTGGAGAAGAGGAGGCTGAGGGGAGACCTCATCGCGCTCCACAACTACCTGAAAGGAGGTTGTAGCGAGGTGGGGGTTGGTCTCTTCTCCCAAGTAACAAGTGATAGGACAAGCGAAAACGGCCTCAAGTTGTGCCAGGGGAGGTTTAGATTGGACATTAGGAAAAATTTCTTCACCGAAAGGGTTGTCAAGCATTGGAACAGGCTGCCCAGGGCAGTGGTGGAGTCTCCATCCCTGGAGGTATTTAGAAGACGTGTGGATGTGGCGCTTAGGGACATGGTTTAGTGGTGGACTTGGCAGCGTTAGGACTCAATGATCTTAAAGGCCTTTTCCAACTTAAATGACTCTATGATTCTGTGAAATCCCTCTCAAATTTCTCCCTCACGTTTCTGGAACTCATTTGATCTCATCCTAAAATCAGTGCCTAATATCAGAATAAGGAGATGGATTGGGTTGATCTCTGCTTAACCAGAATTAAGCCTTACAGGCAAATAGACACCTAATATTTAGATAACTAAATTAAATGGAATGGATCACTAATCCAGATCAGAGATCCTAAGTTTGATCTTGGAATCTTCCTGAATCTCAAACTCAGAGGCAGCCTAGATGGCGACTCTACTAAGAGTTTACTTAGTGAGGACTTGGTTAAAAAGTGACTAAAGCCTTCAAGATTTGGCACTTCGAGAAAGGTTATTCTTAGAAGAATGAGTATGTGAACATAATATCATGTGGGTTTCCATATTTATTCTGTCTTTCTGGTTTTCAGATCAAATTTTCTCAGCTTGCAAGTTCAAAAGTAGCTTTCCTAGTAGTCAGCACCACAAATTAAACTGAAGACAAAATCTCCCCCTCTTGTCTCTCACTCTTTTTTATTCTTGGATTCTTTGAACTGTGCTTTGTAAATTCTTAAAAAAGGGTTCAGGTACTAAACAGGCATTTTGCTTTCTACCCAGGTGAGAGGTTGACTGAAGAGGAAGTTGATAAGCTAATGGCTGGTCAGGAAGATGCCAATGGCTGTATCAACTATGAAGGTAGGTATGACTACTCTGGTCTGAGCAGTGGTCGTGTGCTTGAAGGCTTTGTTGCAACTATCCTGAGAAAGTTCAAACCTGTGGAAGATCTGACTCCCAAAGATCAGGATGTGTGTTCTTCCAGATTTTAGAACCAATTCAGATTCTATAATTCACCTGATATACCCTATCTGTTGAAGCTTACTTGTGTTTTCCGTAGCTGAATGGCTGTGGCCCTTTCAGGAGGTGGGGCTGTATATTTTTATTTTGTTTGCCTTTTTAAAAAAAAAAAAGTGCATTATTTTTTCTACCTACTCCCACAATTCCTCATCCTCTCAAAAAGAGATATGCATCCCTTTTGAGACTTCTTTACAGAAAATCACTAAGTTTTCCTTCAAAACCTCAGCAAAACTTGTTATCCTTAGCATCCTCTTTGGTGTCCTAAGATTCCTACAAGACCTTCCAAAGACCTTCCATTTTATTTCATTGCTATTGTAGAAAGCCAGAATAAAAGGATTTGGTCGTGAGTAAGTGGACCGTGGTTCTCTCCTGCATCTTGCAAGCCTACATGCTTCAGGCTGTTCAATAAAACCACAATATTCTAATAGGGACCATGAACACATGTTATCGTACAGAGCTGAGAGGTTCTTAAGATTAACTGGTGACTGATGGTTGTATCACCTTGGTGATTTAGCTGGTCTGTCATATTCACTGAGCCTTTTATGAATATTTGGGTTGGTGGTCTCCTTCTACTTACAAATGCTATACCAGTGATTTGAGCTCAGGGAAACATTTCTTACGAGTATTTTATTGGTAGAAATCCATAGATTTAGCCTACCCAAATGGCTCATGAACTTATGCTGAATTCAGAGAAATTCATAGCATGGGGCTATTATTGGGAAGGAAAAAATATTTCCTTACTGCAAAATGTATTTTTCCTTTTCCTCTTGAATTTTGAAATTATATATATAAAGATTTTTTTTTTTTTTTTAAATGGAGAAAAATGGAACCCAAAACTGTTTGAAACAAAAGCTTAATTTGACTTTGAAATACCTTGTTTGTTTGTAAACCTGAATTCACTGCAGAGATATAGTCACGATACCTGACTTGGTGACCTGCTGTGGATTCTGGAGGTTAACTCAAAGCATCTTCCATGCCCCCTGACTTAGTACAAACGTGCTGAGGTCTTGAAAGCCTTGCAAGATGAGGACCCAGAGTTTCTCATGGCTGTATACTTTGGAAAGCCAGTTCCTTATGGCAGCTGGGGCTAAAGGATTAAGCAAGTTATGGACTGACTGATGTGTGTGTTCATTTCCACTGGCTACCTAGACTGCTGGCTACACTGCACTGTATATATATATCATCTTAAGGACTTACAACGCATTTAGCACCTGGTATCTGGAGTCTGATTTACAAAGTGGTGTGATCTTCATTGCGTCAGAGGAAGTAAGAAGGGTGAATTTAAATAACAACCAAGCTGAGATACTCAGGACGTTACTGAGTTCAGTGAAAGGAAATTGATAAATGATCCTTCTCTTTCTCTTGTTTCCAGCTTTTGTGAAACATATCATGGCTAACTGAATGCCAGGTGAGTCTTTTCTGTCCTCCTTGCATATGCTATTATTTTGGTTTTGGCATCTGAGATAGGCTTGAAGAATATGTAAGCGACTAATCAAAGAGAGTGAATATTTTCAGCGTGCTGTACAAGGAAGTAGGACAAGAATGAGTAAAATGTTATCTTCATCCTATCAAGTGCACAGAAAATCAGTGACCTTTCTGCAATTGTCTGGTAAATCTGGACACCTTTATTTTAGAAGTCCAACATAATATATCCTAAAAGGATTTGGTTTCCAAAGAACAAGTGCTCATTTCTTTATGATTGACTGGGAACTTCAAAGGATGCATATTTTTCATGCCCACTTACAAGTCCCTGCTCCTAGACTTCTCCTAAAAAGGCAAGGAGATAGAACTGAGCTGACTAGAGAAAGAGTGGGCAAAAAACCCAAGGAAAAGTAGATAAGAAGGAGTAATGTATGCTTATGTCACTGAACCTACACTAGGAGGATAATTATTGGCCTTCCATAAATCTGGCTCCCAACATCTCCTGGCAAATGGGTTGGTTTTCCAGGAAAAGACATGAGCTTTGTCCAGCACATCTTCTGGCTTTATTCAATAGTGTTCTCCAAACCACAGTACCATTAAGGGTGTCTCTGTCTCGCCATTGCAAATGAGCTGATCTTTATTTCCAGTATTTCCTGGTCACCATTTATTTTTGTATTCCTGGAAAAGGTGCCCACTGTTTTCAACTGGCATTCACCATTATTTATCTCTGTTCAGCTCTTGGGGAAGGTCTGACCTGAGACTTAGCCGCTCCATCTATTCTGCAAAGTATCTGATAAACAGGAAAAAGCAGTGGCTTCTTTCAGATTTTTTCTGGTTGTTTTGGGTTGTGTTTGTTTCTTTTTTTTTTTTTTTTCCTTCTGCTTCAGTTTATTTTTCTATTCTGTCCTGACCAGGCCTGGCTTTGTTTTGCTTTTGGAGCTGACATTATCCCACCGAGACCTGTCTGTTGTGTGGTGACTTTATGTTCACTGGCACCCCACGGAGGGAGTTACGTAGGAGTCACATCCAGGTTTTGGGGACTTTTGTTCCAAGACATAATTGAACAAAATGTAAACTGGCTAAAAAAGATGACTGGGTTTCTTTTCTTATTATGGTCCAGTTTTCTTTCTTAAAGGCATTTATCTTCTCTGAACATACACTCAGTTTTCCACACTGGCTCCCAGTTTTTGATTCCAAAGATCTGGACTGGCCCACAGCCATAGTGGGTAATCCCACAGCTAGCATGATCCTTACGTGTTGTTTAGAGATGTTTTCAATCCTTAATCCTATCTAAACCCACTGCCATGGGAAATTCCCATTCCGATGCCAAGTCTTTCTAGTCACCTAAAGCAACATCAGCCACCAAAGAAGACAAGTGAGCAGTGGTAAGCTGTGAAGCTGGCACAGGGCTGGGAGCTGCAGCATCGGGACCAGCAAGAGTGTCTTTGCTTATGATGGGTTTGGAAAGGGAACTGAGAGCTCCTGACTCACAGAGAACCAATGTGCCACTGATTTGCCAATGAGCCATGATGGGCGTCATTCAGGGGTGGCATCTTC